>NW_025874133.1:0-1449 GCF_002878395.1 Capsicum annuum | reverse complement strand
CCTTTAACTATTCAAAACTTGAACAAATATGACCTTTGATTTTGCAACCCCATGCGTGAGTTTCACTCGCGCCTACGTGGAAAGGTAATCCAATCACACGGTGCCACGTCGTTAAAAGGGCTGACTTGGAGAGGGGTCATATTTGTGTAGTTTTGAATAGTTAAAGGTCATATTTGTGCACTGTCAAAGTTTTGCTTTTTTGTGTTAAAATGACGTCGTTTTTATTATTAGTATTATTGTTATTATTATTGTTGTTGTTGTTGTTATTATTATTATTATAATAATTTTTTTATATATTTATATAGTAGCAGCACCTAATTTTTTTTTTAATTTAAAAAAATTATTATTATTATTATTTTTTATTTATTTCTATAGCAGCAACACCTAACTTTTTTTTTAATTAAAAAAAAACAACCATTAGCAGGGATCGAACCCGCACAGTAGTAAATATACATTTTCTATCTTATATATATACAACGTTATTTTTTTACCAAGGGGGTTCGGGTGAACCCCATGGCAACCACGTAGGTCCACCCCTCGTTAATTTAATAACATTTTAATTACATTAATTTAATATACTTCTACTACTATCCTTAATAACATTAATTTAATAACGTTTTATTAAAACTATAATTTTTTTATTATTAGTATAGTTTCATCTTTAATTTAATATTTAAATAAATAATATTTAGATATATTATATAACTTAAATTCGTCCCCTGCTTTATAATATATATTTGTACAAGTTTGAATAGTTAAAGCTCATATTTGTACACTGTCAAAGTTTAAGGTCATATTTATGTATTATGCCCTTAGATTTTAAGCTGGATGCGCGCAGTTTTGCGTGTTGAACACGCGTTTTGCCACGTAGGATTGAAGGTCATATTTGTGCAGTTTTGAATAGTTAAAGGTCATATTTATACACTGTCAAAGTTTAAGGTCAAAGTTATAATTTGGTGTCAAGTTTAGGGTCATTTTTATGTATTAACTCTAAAATTTTTCCCAAGTATCTTTTATAGTAATTTTGTTATGTCACTTTTAATTAGTTGTTATAAGTCATTTAAGACATGACTGCTTCGTTGTTTCAATCGTGATTTATTATATCACCTTAATTGATTTTTATGATCATCTAAACATTAAATAATAATAATATTTCATAAAAAAAGTAAAATAGACACAAAATGATATGTCAACATAAAATATTTGATTGACTATCTAAATTATATTAGTGTCACATAAATTACGATGGGATAGAGAAGAGATAAAGTAATATATATTGTTTAAAAATGAGAAGACACGTAAACTGGGACAAGAGAGTACTAATATCTTATTAAAAATTATGCTAAAAGCATTATAAATCACATAATTAAAACTTTAAAATATAAAAGATATAAAATATTCAATTGACTTTCGAAATTATATTAGTGTCACTTAAATTGAAATAGAAGA
>NW_025874132.1:0-3327 GCF_002878395.1 Capsicum annuum | reverse complement strand
AGCATAACATTGGACACGTTCGCTTTTGGGATGAGTAGCCCCGTGACCGCCTATACGAGTTTCCCTACCCCTACCTCTAGCACCTCTATTTCCATCACTATCACTCATTGAATCACCTCTCACTGGAGATGTCAGAGTAGGGGAAATTTAAAGTTGAGAAAGCTACTAATTAGGGCCATACACCTGTTGAGGAGAATACTAGGCCATAGAAAAAAACTCATCATACATAAAACATTCTTGATGGCCTGACTTAATCTAAGAAGATGAAAATAAACTATAATGACCACCCTAGCCTAAAGAACTAACACTGGAGCCTCTACTGACATGACCTGATACCTGGTTTCGATAAGCCACAGAACTTAAAGGTCTACCACCTAATCCCAACAATGCAACCTAAACTGACCCATTCTGATAGCACCAAGAACCTCTATTAATGATGTCTATCCCTTGAAAGGCATGTCCATGAAACTCACCCTGATGATGTACCTTCTTGGTGTCTTCTTAAGAATCTTTGATAATAGACTCGGTCATCTAGGCATGCTTAAGAGTATTTGGAAAGAAGCCCCTAAAACTACTATTTGGGTTATAGCTATCCAAAGTGTATCTTCTAACCCCTTCACAAACTTTTAAATTCTCTCAGACTCGGTGGAGATGCTAGCGACTTTATAAGAATGTGTCTCATACTAGAGAATAGATATAGATCCCTACTCTAAGTGATCAAACTCATCCTTCATCTGATATCTAAAGCTATGAGTCATAAATATTTCTAAGAAGGCCTTAGAAAAATAAGTCCAAGTCATAGCCTGCAAACCCAAAGACCTATTACTAGCAAGTAACCTCCATCAATTCCTAGCCACATCCATCAAGTGATAGAAAACATAATAAAATCCATGGACTCAAGAGATCTAATATTATGTAACTTCTCCGAGCAATCAATCCAAAACTCATAGGAATCATTGCTAATAGATCAACTAAACTTGGGAGGACCCAAGTGATTAAACCTCTCAAATCTCCTTTAGTCATTAGAAAATATAGCAACACCTAAAGCATTTGGAGGAATCATAAGTCTGGCAGGCAAAGAGTCTATATGTGAGTGTACCATAGATGATGGTTGTACCCTAAAATTAGGAATACCATTAGTAGATGTCAGCATTGAATGTGAAATATTACTCGAAGACTGATAAATAACAGGTACACTCAACGAAATAACCTCCAATTAACTCAGGAGATGAAAAACCCTAAAGTTTTGAGTAATTGACTAAACACTATAGAACCTGAGCTGGCCCACCACCCTCATCTAATAAACATCCCTAGAATACATAACCTCAGGCTGAGGCCTCTTTAAAGCATCCTTAATATGGGTTAGCTCCTATGCTCGTTCTTTATATTTGGATTAACCATGACCCCTATCTTTTCCTTGAATTAGGGTTCTCATATCAATTTTGGCTCAATATCTCTAGCCATTCTAGACCTAGTCCTCACTATTTGGATAAAAAAGTCTGGATTACAAATTTAGAACATTAGATATGAATAACCCATATAAAAAGGAACCAAATTAGAGAACTTTTTCCGAAAGATATTATATAGACTCTCAAAGATAGATACAGATATCTATGAACCAATCCATGAGATTCTACTAGACATTCTGCTTTTACAATTATGAGATTGGTGAACCTAGTGCTCTTATACCAATTTGTGTGATCAAAAAGTGAGGTCTATGATAAAACTTATCGCGGCCCAACCTTGACCAGAAAGCCAATCACCCAAAATGAAAAAAAATTCACAACAAGTACCAATTATAATAAGATGACAGTTTTAGCACAAAGTCAGGCCAACTCAAAACATAAATAAAGTGGAAGTCTTAAAGTATTAGTATAAAATACCTAAAATCAGGAGTCACAAATATATAACATCTAAAACATTATACGAATACAAGAAAGGTATAATATCTATCTATAAAAAAAAGGTAAATAGATAATAAAAGTAAGAGGAGGTCTAGGAGTCTACTCTGGTCCCTAGATCAACCCAGTACCTCTACCACAGTCTCTAAAAGCATGATCAGCCACGATGTGTCTTAATTGAACTAGGATCTACATCAAAAGAGTATAGTAGGGATGAGCAAGATCCACTTATACTTAGTAGGTATAATAGGCCAAATGAGAAAAGGAGAAAATAATATAAGTAAAGAAAACTGTGAACACATGACCTATAAATTCTCACACTGTCTCCACTAACAGTTCTAATATAAATATTAAAGAGAAACAACACAGATATATACAAAGAATATATAGAAACTAAACACAAGTCAAGTAAAACTAAAAAATCATGAAAGAATGCATATGCAATATAATGCAATGATGATGGAATGAATACTGAAAGTCATCGCATGGCTTTCTGTATACATCTACCAAGCTTGTTGGTCCCAAAATTGGGCCCATGGAGTACTCGTAACCCATATAGTATAGACCTAATGGAACTGTCCAAGTCATCATCTGACACTAGGAATACCTAATGTTGATCGAAGCCAATTATATGGATTTTAAAGCCTCTAAAAATTACAAATTCTCCCAAATCACTTCGGATCACTTTAGATCATTACACTTGACCTTTAAAGATTGCATTAGACTATGTCATTCATCAAGATGTGCACTTGAGAAAATGGATAGAAAGTGTAATGGAATGGAGCCAAATCCCCCAAATAGAATTCAGATCCCACTGACGATCTAAGGTATTTTTTGAAGATCCTTACCTCCAATGGATGTTGATGACTCTTTGGTTTAAAATTATGATAGAATTTTTACTTGAGAAATTAAATTTTATTTTGTGGGATTTAAACCAATTTCCTTAATTGAACCATTTTTTCCAAAAGTTAATTCAACATTCCCAGATTTTGGATATATACATAGTACATCATGAATGTGGCATGGAATTTGTAACATATAAGATAGGTTGTTAATGATATCCAGATGATAGATAGTACTTCTTCCCATTGCCTCCCAGTAATTCAATATTGTAAGAATTATAGCTTGGCACAAAGTAAAGAAGAGAACCATTTTCTTATTAACAGACCCACATTAGAGTAAGTTTATCATCAAACTAATTATAAGTCCCTATATAGCCTTTCTCTACAGCCGACGTTTGGTCACCAGGTAACTAAAGAAACTTATCACTGGTGATCAATGTTACCTTTAATTTCCACTCACTACTATCCAATTTTCTAACTTTAGTAGCCAGGTGAAATTGATCAACCACTAGCTACAGAGCAACACAATAATGAAATTTATAATTAGTTTGATGATAGGTTTACCTTAGTGCAGGTATTCAATC
>NW_025874131.1:0-1734 GCF_002878395.1 Capsicum annuum | reverse complement strand
TCACATTTATATTTGTATTTTATAGTTACACTTGTATCTATATGTTATAGTTCGCATTTGTATTTTACAGTTTGCACTTGTATTTGTGTTTGCTAGTTCGCACAAATAAAAAGAAGGAAAAAAAATGAAAAGGAAAAAAAGAAAAAAAAAGGAGAAAAAATGAGAGAAAAAGGAGGAAAAGATACAAAAAAAAAGAAGGAGAGTTATAGAAAATAGAGAAAAAACAAAATAAAGAACAAAAAGAAGGAGAAAAAATGAAAAGGAAAAAAGGAAAAAGAAAAAAAATGAAAAAAGGTGAAAAAAGAAAGAGAAAACAAAAGAAAAGGGAAGAGAAAAAAACTAAAAATGGTCAAAAAAAAAAAGAGTAATAGAAAATAGAGAAAAAGAGAAAATTCATGAGAGAGGCTATGAATTATAATTAAGGATAATTAATAGGCAAGATGGGGCTTTGGATTATAATTAATTAAAACTTAGGTTAAATAGAGTAATTAGGAGCTTATATTTGCTAATTATGTAGTTATCCCTATAATTTATAATACCTTTTATGTAATTTTAAATAATACTAATTTAGGTGTACGCGTCTTGCGCGTGCACCTCACTTTGATGAGTTCAAACATTACACTAAATAAGATAGTTGTTTAATTAATAAAGATAAATATATTAATTAAATTTAATATCTTTTGAGTATGTAAAAATGGAGAATTTATTTATTAAACCTAACATTTACCAAAAGTATTTTTAAAAGTCGATCGATATTCATCTACCATCTGTAAATTACAACAAAATAATACAATGATAGAGACATCAAAATAATACAACTAAATCTAATCTCTACACAAAATTTTTCTCAAAGTCTTCCGAAATTCTTCAAAACCGACCAACATTTATCTATCACCTTGTAAACTGCAACAAAATAATACGATAAAATTAATAACAAAATAATACAATTAAACTTAAATTTTACACACATAAATTTCTCAAAGTCTATCAAGATTCATCTACGAACTGTAAACTACCACAAAATAACAAACTAATAGAGATATTACAATAATACAATTAACCCTAACCTTTACCTAAAAATATTTTTTTAAAGCCGACCCGCATTCATCTAGCATCTGTAAATTAAAAGAAAACAATAATAAGATAATAAAGATATCAAAACAATACAATTAAATCTAACCTTTATACAATAAATTCTCTAAAGCCAACTGACATTCATCTACGACCTGTAACTAAAATAAAAATAATAGTGATCACAAAACTTCGATTTTAATCCAACTAATTCTTGTTTAAGCGATCTTGTTGGTAGGTGGTAGATAAAGAAGTTAGTTATGAGCAATAGAAATTATAATATATTCTACTAAAGTGACACATAGAATGAAATATGTTGAGGTATGCTATGAGAAGTTCTGAGAAGTAGAAAATAAAAAATATTGAACTGAAAGGACACATTAAGCTTTTTTAAGCTAAGCAAAATTAAGTTGGCATAGCAAGTAATATTGTGTTTAAATTAACAACGTAAAAAGGGAGAGATGATATAACGATCAAACATTTGAAATTGTTGAAACTGTGCTGAGACTGAAAACAATAAACTTTTGTTGAGACAAAAAACAATGAAAGATCGCAACTGTTTATAATAATGAACAATGAAAAAAAAGCTCAAGCGTTTATATAAAAGGAGAGGAAAAGCCGTGGTTGAAAGAAACCAAGTAGGAATCAAATAGGATTAAAAAA
>NW_025874130.1:0-28821 GCF_002878395.1 Capsicum annuum | reverse complement strand
TTTACAGTTCTCGATGGACTGCGAGCATAATAGAGTTGACTGGCACTAAGCAAAGAAAGGATGAACTTGTAATGGATTACATTAATCGATGGAGATCATTAGTTTTGGACTACAAAGACCATTTTTCTGAAATATCTGTGATAGAAATGAGTATTCAAGGAATGCATTGGGGACTTCTATACATACTACAAGGAATCAAACCATGGATATTTGAAGAACTTGTTATACGAACACACGACATGGAGTTGAGCATCGCAAGTCATAGGAAGGCATTCCCTTTTATTGACCCGATGAGAGAAAGAAGGGAGTTCAAGAAAGGTATGACCTTAAAGACTTAAGAGTTTATGGTAGTGAAAGAAACTCCTGTAACGGTCACACCTAATCAAAAGGTGAAGGAAGATAAAGCCCCGAGGCAATATCAAAGATAATATAAATGTCGTCCAACCTTGAAAGAGTTAGAAGCTAAGGTTTATCCATTTCTAGATTCAAATATACCTATGATACCGAATAAATTGCTAGTTAATAAAATCATTGATCTTCCTAAATCAAAAAGGCCGAAGGAAATTAATAAGTTCAATGATCCCAAGTACTGTAATTATCATCGCGTCATTGGTCACCCAATGGGAAAGTTCTTTATCTAGAAAGAGAAAATCATGATGCTGGTAAGTGAAGGAAAAATCATCATCGACATGGATGAAATAGTAGAAGAAAATCACACTAGTATTATACCTGAGAAGGAGTGTTCAATAACGCAAACTATGCCAAGCTCAATCGTCTTATAATTTGGGAGCTGCGAGCTAGTTGAAGTGGATTTTCCAAGGAAAACTCTTGAAGGCTCATGGGGGATAGAAAACAAAGACAAAGATAATGATGATGATGGTCGGACCTTGGTTTCTCGTAAGAAAAGAAGGCATCAAGTGGTTCTAAGAATACAACTTCTTAAGCCAAGAGTGATGAAGATTAACGTGGAGTAGCTACGACCACCAAAAAGTCTTAAGTTTGATACTAGCAAGAATATTGATGGTTCATTGTCACGGAATGTCCAAAGGCCTATTACATTGTATGAGTTCTTTCTAAAAAAATTGCTTGAAGATAGTCAAATTGGTGCCCCATATATAATTTCAATAAAGGAAAGCAAAGAAAGGCATTGTCCAACAATAGCATGAGAATATCATGCTAATAGAGAAATTGCATCATGTTGTACTATAATTTCCTTCATGGATGACAATTTATTGTTAGGGTCTAAACAACATAACATACCTTTGTTTGTTGTAGGGGCTATTCGAGAACAACATCTCAATTGCATATTAATCAATGATGGTTCGGCAGTCAATATCATGCCGAAGACGGTGCTCAAAAGTCTTGGAATCTCCATTGATGAATTGTCCAAAAGAAACATAATGATTCAAAGATTTAATCAAGGAGGAAAACAAGTCATAGGAAAGATTCTTGTAGGATTATCCATTGGCGACATGAAATAAAACATTCTAATTCATGTTATAGATGACAAAACATTATACAACTTATTTCTCGAACGCCCCTGAATGCATGAAAATGGAGTGGTGTCATCTACTTTGCATTAATGGATAAAGTATATAAAGGATGGTGAAGTAGTCAAAATTGATGCGGATATCAATAATTTTACTAAGAAAGAGTCATACTTAGCAAATGCAAAATTCTACTTGGATTCTTGTGAATTGGGTATGGAGAAACCAACACTAGCCATCCTAATTAACGTTGTTTTAAAAGAAATAGAGTTTCAACAGGCTACTGCCAAGATGCCTAAGGAGAGAATTGAAAAATTCTCAACTAAGATTTCATCATCTGAAGGAGACATGCAGACGAAGATGGATGAAGAACATCTAATTTTTTGCTACAGGCCTTGTGAGTGTCGAAAGGATGGACAACCCTTTCTAGAAGTATGTACTCAACAAATTCACCCTCCAAGGAGAGAAATGAGCCATAAGGCATTTTAATATTTGAAGGAGATTATGACTGTCCCAGTTATACAAGTCCCATCTATCACGCCTGAGATTTCAGGAAGTAATATGTTGGATCATAAGATAAAAGGTCACTTTGATGAAAAAGCCTTTGTGCTACTTGAAAAATCAGGTTACGACTTCTCCAATCCGTAAAGGCTAGGTGAGCTCAAAGATAATGTCACTGGTGAGAAGATACATGGTCTTACAGAGGTGAAAATGAAATTGAGAAAGCAAGGTCATTATGTTGCCACTCTTAAGTTTGGCCTGGGATTCCAATTGCCGGAATCTCTTCGAATTTCTACTAAGAAGGGAAAGGAATCAACTTCAGCATATTATGCCTCGGTAGAAAAGACAAGGAATCTAAGGATGTGAAAATGCCACAAAAAACTTCTATGTTTGAACGCATAGGAAGATTGACTCCTCGAATCTCTGTATTTGAAAGATTGGGTTGCAAGGATAAAATTAAATCCTCTAAACAAATGGAAGGAGAAGCTGATAGCTCAATAACTTCTGTCTTTCATCATTTGGGAATTACAATAAAGTCATTAGCACAAAAAAGATTGCTGCAGAATGAAAAGTATGTTTTTTTTAAGGAATCAATGACAAAGACATTCATAGTATCTTTCCATCATGTATGAACAGAAAGGTTGTGTTGTCAATCACCATAGATGGTTCACTAAAAGTGAAAAGAATCACCATTGTGTTCACGAACTAGTTTTGTAGAGAGACAAAGAAGGAACAAGAAGAAGCCATCACGACATACGAAGGAAGTCAAATGGAAGATTCAAACTTTGTACAAGCATTTTATAACATAACAGCGGAAGAAGGTCCATACATTGATGGTTTGGATGGTGATATTCAAGGGGCTCCACCCCAACTGGAGGATTACATACAATCAACTGTACATGAACTTAAAGAACTTAATCTCGGCATTTTGAAAGATCCACGCCCAACATATATTAGTCTTCTTCTAACACCGCAAGAAGAAATGGACTACTTTAAGTTATTAGTTGAGTACAAATATGTCTTTGCTTAGTCATACCAAGAAATGCCTGGCCTTAGTCCTACGTTAGCTATTCATTATTTGGGGATAAAAAAGGGGGCACATCCTATAAAGCAGTCACAATGAGTGTTTTGTCCTGAGTTGGTAACACAAATTGAAGAAGAGGTCAATAATCTTATCAAAGCCAAATTTATTTGAGAAGTAAAGTATCCATCATGGATATCAAACATTGTACCTTTCAAGAAGAGTAATGGTCAAATACGTGTTTGCATTGATTTTTGATACTTGAATAAGGCATGTCCAAAAGATGATTTCCCAATAACAGTCATAGAGTTCATAGTTGATGAGAAAACCGGACATAAAGCTATGATATTAATGGATGGGTCTTCTGGATATAATCAAATCGATGTCTTCAAAGGACGAAGAATGCACTATATGTTGAACACCAAAAGGAATATATTATTACAAGGTTATGCCTTTTGGTCTAAAGAATGTGGGTACAACCTACCAACATTCAATGCAAAACATTTTTGATGACATCTAATAAAATAGGGTGGAATGTTACGTCGATGACTTGGTGGTACAGACAAAGTACAGGGATAACCATCTGGACATCTTTGCATTGTTTTTGAGAGGTTAAGAAAATTTAACTCGAAATTGAACCCACTCAAATGTGCATTTGAGGTTACTTCGGGAAAGTTTCTTGGATTTATCATGCATCATTGTGGAATATTGATCCCACAAATATTGATGTCATTCAAAAATGCCTAAGCCAAAAAACTTGAGATACCTCCGCAACTATATGTAAATTTGGCATTAATTCGGAGGTTTATCTCTAACTTGGCTGGAAGATGTCAACCCTTCAACTAAATAATAAAAAAATATGCACCATTAATCTGGGACTAATCATGTCAAAATTCTTTTGAAATCATGAAAAGATACTTGTTAAATCAACCTATTTTAGGGGCACCAACTCCTGAAAGGTCGTTGATACTCTACGTTACATCACAAAAGAGATCATTTGGAGCACTTATTGCTCAGGAAAACTAACATAAGAAGGAACAAGTGTTGTACTATCTAAGTTGAACCTTTATAGGAGCTCAGTTGAATTATACGCCCATTGAGAAGATGTGCTTAGATTTTCTTTTTGCGATAAAGAAATTAAGACATTTCCTTGAAGCATACACCATCAAGTTAATTTCTCGAGTTGATCCCGTGAAGTTTGTAATGACACAACCAGTTCTCTCAGGGAATCTAGCGAGATGGTCTGTATTGTTTAATCAATATGAGATCGTATACATACCTCAAAAGGCTGTGAAGGGGAAAACACTTGTCAATTTCCTCACCGATCTCCCTCGGCCAGCAGAATAGGAGATTTCAAATGAGTTTATTGATAAGGATGTACTACTTACTGAAAAACTGCCTCTATGGACAACGCTCTATGATGTATCCATACGTCGAGATGGTGCAAGAGCAGGCATTGTGCTGATATTACTAGAAAGAATAATATTACCATTCTCATTTGTTTTAGGTGAAATATGTTCCAATAATGCTGCAAAGTACAAAGCATTAATTTTTTTCCTTGAAATAGAATCAGATATAAAGATTCCATAATTGGATATCTATGGTGATTCTAAGTTGATCATAAACCAACTTTTAGGGAGTTATGAGGTAAAAAAGGAAGATCTTTTTCCATATCACCAATATGTCATTATTCTGCTTGAAAGATTTGAACAGGTGTTCCTAAACCACGTCCTAAGAGAAGAATCGCATGGCAGATGCTTTGGCTTACTTAGCCATAATGCTGACACTCGGAGAGAATGAGTCAACAAAGGTGTAAGTATGTCATCGATGGGTTATTCCTGGTTGTCTCGATCTTCAAATAGATGAAAGCCACCATATATCTGTTCGAGTGGTGGAACAAGAAGGTTGGCGGAAACTACTAATTGAGTATCTCCAACATGGAAAGCAATATAAGGATCCACAAAAAAAGCAGACATTAAGAGAAAGGCACCATAATTCATCTTTCATGAAGGAATATTATTTGATTGTTCTTATGAAGGATTATTCTTGCGATGTCTTAACAAAGAAGACGCTCAACAGAAAATGGAGAAAGCACATTCTGGCATATGTGGGGCATACCAATTAGGGACTAAACTTTATTTTCGCATCAACAGAATGGGTTACTATTGGTCGAAAATGATGGTGGATTGTTTGGAGCATGCCAAAAGCTGCCAATCATGTACAATGCATCTGCCAATGGTACAATGCATCTGCCAATGGTCTTTCCAAAGCTTTTAAAAGACACTTGGTAACCTATTGAAGAAATTTATTGCAAAAAAGTAAAAGTGAGTGACATGAGAGGTTCGGTGAAGCTTTGTGGGCATATCATACAACCTTTAGAACTATGACGTAAGTGACTCTGTATACATTAGTGTATGGTGTAGTGGCAGTCTGTAACACCCCGAGTCTGTACCCCGGATGCTACACAGTACTTACGACCCATAAATACCACAAGCTAATCCATGACTGATATCTACTATGAGCACTGAATAATATTATTTTGATAAATACAGAAAATAGGCTGAAATGCCATAAGATTCAAAACATCTGAAATACTGATAAAGTATATTACTAAAAGAATGGTATGCAAAACTGAAAACGATCAGAAAGTCTAGTCTTAAAAGCCTCTAACTGAACTGTCTAAAAATGGAGTTGATGGGACAAGCCCCCAACTAACTCGAGCTACTGAAATATTGGTAAATTGAAATACTAAAATAAAAGTATGCCCTCGATATATGAGGACTCACTAATAACTGGATCTGTCTATGCGCGGTCAGGAACCTGAGCATACGAACCTATGATATGAGACATCATAGCGCAAAGAAAGAGTATGCATCAGTACATGAAATGTAATGGTATTCTAGATGAGGTAAGGCTGAATGCAAGGGTTCATATGCATGAACAATTAGTAACTGAATGATATAGAGTAACTGAACATGAGAGTACTTGTGTAAGACCCCGCAAAGTGCTCTTGTAGTCTCAGCCTTAGAGCATGTCAAGTGAAGTGTAAATCCGGCTCTAAAGATTTAGAAGTGACTTCCCAAAGTGGGAAATAATTTAAAACATGTATAATTTCCCTAATATAGACTTTTTTTCACTTAGATAATTAAATAAGCTTTCCATCGATACCAAATTCACCCAAATTCGACACTCGGGCGAAGAGTTAAAGCCATTTTAGTGAGACAGTGTGCCAACTGTCACTTTAGCACGTCGCGGAGCTAGTCAAAATGGCAATTGTAAAATTCCAGTGAGCCTCCATGATTCTATAGCATCGCGGTATCTTTCCAGTTCGCAACCAAGGTGGTAATACGATTTCCACTGCATCGCGCCATCAAGCAGTTTCCCAATTGTCCATTTTCCAGTAAGCTGGCGCGATTGTGGCATATCGCGCCAGCGTGAAAAATTGAGATTTCGTTGAGGTTCCATTATTAAAATTTTAGGGACCATTTGGTAATTTCCTTAAAGCCCCTATCATTCTATACAAGGGATTTAAACCCATAATAGCCAAAGTTGCTAATCTATTTTCATTATTTTTGCAAGAACAAAACACTCTCTCTCAAAGATAGAAAATCCTAGCCCCCAAGTTTCAAAAGCAATCTCAAGAATATTTCCAAGAGTCTTCAAGAACTTCAAGAATCTAGATTTACAAGGTATGCCGATGTTGATTCTTGGGTTACTTTCACCTAAGAAGTTCAAGAATCCTTTTTCTAAATTCAAGACAATATATTTATGAGATTGTCATAATTTTTGTAAATAGAAATTGAAGTTCATGTTGTTGATGAATTTTAACACATGGCTTGATTTTAAAGATCCAAGATTTGATCCTACTATGTGATGTTCATGATAAAATCCATTCAAGTTGCATGATATTGATGTACTCATGATAATTAAGTATAGAATCTGTGGTATAACCAAAGCATGCTCCCCATATGTTTGATAGAATGCGTAAGAAAAGAGAATAGTGCCCTTTTAGTATGTTAAGCATGAAATCCCCAATTATGTTATAACTAGTGCATGCCAAGCGTTTGTTGAAATGCCTTAGTGAATGTATTATGATAAGTTGAATGCATTCTTATCCATGTGTATTCCTTATTGAACAACTATGAGATATTAGTATGCCTACTCTATACATTTACATGCTTATGACATTCAAGTGATTGACCAGATATCTTATCGATTGGGTTGTGAATGAAAGTCCATTGTCATGATATTCAAGTGTGGTACTGTCTTATTTATTTATGCTATCGAGTCTTGGGGGTATTTATACCCAAAAACTTAGCTACTTGTCTAGAGCCGAGTCAGTCTTAAGATAATCTCAGTTAAGCCATGATCCATAGAATTTATTTAGTCATGTGACTTAGGAAAAACTCAGTAAACTCAGTAATCCCAATAATCTCAGTAAGCTTAGTAATTCATTAATCTCAAAAAACTCAGTAATTCAGTAATCTCAATAGTATTCCATCAGTCAACAAAGCTTCATGAACTCAGTCAAGTTCAGTTCAGTCAATCAGTTCAGAGTTCTTCAGTTAGGAGTAGGAACTAGCATCGAGCGATTGCAAGGATGAAGGCATCCCCATTTGAGAGGCAGAGTCGTTAGTCACAATCACTGAACTCCAGAACTGCGTAGCCAGCGCAATACCAAGAGTCACCCGTTAGATTAAGGCTTGACTATCATATTGCCTTAGCTTGACTTTCTATTCAGGGTCAGCTATTAGAGAGGGTTTACCATAGCAGAGGTCTTTACCCATGGCACGATATTGAAACCCTTCCGTCTGGGGTTATAGGTTGAACCCCACCAGATCACATTTGGGGCATGTCGGTTAAGTGAGAACTCCCACAGTTGCAGTTTCAGTATCAGTCTTCGAAGTAGAACATAGAAATTAGGACTGTCAGATACAGTCACTCATCTCAATAAAGAACTTAGATAGTTCTATAGATTCATGGACCACCCACTAGATAGGCCTGCTCTCACATAAAGTTAATCGATATCAATATTAATAGATCTAGAGACCACAAGTTAGATAGGCCTGATCTCAGATTCAATTAATTATTATCATTATCAGATTCATAGATCTTCCGCTAGATAGGTCTGATCTAAGAGATAATCATTCCTTATCATTATTAGTAGCTTCAGTGATCATCCGTTAAAGAGGTTTGATCTCAGATTTAGTCAGTCGATAGTAGAAAGCTCAAAACTCAGTCATTGATGTGAGTACATTTAGTTATTCAGTATTCCAAATTTCGTATCCATTGTTACTGTGATTTCAGTTTTGGTTTGTCCATTCACGCATGTGTTCTCATTCAGTACTTTCATGTTATTCGATTAAGTTATGTTCATGCATAAGCCCTTACATTTAGCCTTACCTTATATTGTATACTCAGTACATTCCCACGTACTGATATATTTGCGCTATGGTATTTTACTTTACGCCATAGGTTCAGAAGCACGAGCCCCAAAGCACCCTTAGCAGTACAGACTCAGTCAGCAGTAGTAGTCGAAGCAGTAAGTCCTCATCATTTGAGGATGCTTCTTATTTTAGTATTTCATTAGATTCAGTTTATTTTTAGTAGATGGAGTTAGTTGTTGACATGTCCCATCAGCTACACATTTTTAACAGTTAAAGGCTTTTCGGACAAGTGTATCAGTATTTAGTTTTTTATTTATGAGTATTTTAGATGTTTTGAACCTTATGGCAAGTTTTCAACAGTTTTCTGAATTTATTATATTATATTATATAGTGCTCAAGTAAAGATATCAACAGAGGGTTAGCTTGTGGTCTTTCGAGATCATGAGCACCGTGTGGCATTTTGCTTCCAGAAAATCAGGGCGTTACAACTTGGATAACTAATACAGCTGTAAATACTTAGTATGCATTACTATGCATATAAGTAAATACTATGACTGAGCTTGTCTGAATCTAAGTCCTAAGTTCTAATACTAAGTAACTGATATTTGAAGTTACTGATAAATAAGTTACTAATATTGATTGACTGTATCTGACAATTCTGATTCTGTAGAACTGAACTGAGTTCTATACTGAGACTTAAACTGAGACTGTGGGAGGTAACCATCTAACCTACATGCCCCAAATAAGATAACTAAGTCAAGGTCCAACCTGTGACCCTAGTTGGAAGGGTGTTAGTACCGTGCCACGGGTAAAGACACTGAAGAGTTACCCTCATCTGGCAGGTACTCTAAGGAAAATGGTGGAACCCTCAATTAACAGTTTAAAACACCTCATCAACCCTCAAATGGAAGCTTTGATGTCTCAACCTACTCTATCTACATAGTTCTGGAATGCAAGGATTTGCTTCTAAGGATCAGACCCTCTACTGGCAGGTGAGCCCTCATCCTTAGGTTCACTCGGTCCTGAATCCTACTCCCAACTGAAAAATATTAAACTGAGTATATTGAATTAGACTGAACTGATATTGACTTTACCGAGTTTTTTTTAGTTCTGTAACTGACTGAGTTCTATAGCTGACTGAATTTTACTGATCGTGACGTGACTGATACAATTCTGTAACTGACACTGGCTCTAGGTAATAACTAGATTGTCGGGTATTGAATTTCCCCAGGACTCGATAGAATAAAACAAAGGCATAGCATAATCTTGAATAACATAACAATGTTTACTTGATCATAATTCATCTATAGAGGCATTTCATCAAATACTTGTAATTGATTAACTTGAACATGAAAGAGGAATACATGCTATCATGTTATAATGGAACTATTTCATTCATATAGACCTTTTATCAAACACATGGGGAGCATGCTTAGGTTATACAATAACCAACACATATAATTATCATGGCTATATCAATCAACTTACAAATTGAAGGATTATCATGAAGATCATGTAATTCAACACATATAATGATTAATTTCATGAAAGGTTGTAATTTAATCATGGACTGAGACCCAACAATAACATTAACATGAATTCAATTCAATTTCAAGCATGTAATTTATAAATCAACAATCTTGTAGTTTAAAAAATCGATTCGTGGACTCTCTGGGTGAAAGGAATACATAGATGAACACCTAACATACCTTGGGTTGTTAATTCATGAAGAAATTCTTGAGAATGACCTTGATTCCTTGGGTGCTAGGATTTAGCCCTTTGAGAGAGAATGCTTTGATTTTGGGGAGAAATTGAATAAAGAATGACTTTAAAAAAATTTTAGGGATTAAATCCCGTATCTGGGAATATAAAAATCATGGGAAAAGACTAGTTTTACCCTGGATGAAACTTTTAATTTTCATCAAATTTTTCCGATCTGGGGCCTAGAGCAATGCAGTGCTATCACGTCCTATCACTGGAAATTGACAACTGGGAAAATTCATGGTGACACGATGTAGTGGTATCGCGTTGCCATACTGGATGTGGCCTGGAAGTTCACCTCGGTGCGTTAACATTGAGTAGCTTAACTGGAAAGAGGACAATTGTGAAATTGAGCATTGGCACGACACGCCATGATCGCAGAGGCTCACTGGATTTGACAATTGCCATTTTTTCATGCTCCGCAATGCGCTGAAGTGCCAGTTGGCACACTGCTTTACTATAATGGCTCTAAATCTTCGTCCGGGTATCAGATTTGGGAGAATATTATATCGTTGGAAATCTAATTGAATTTACTATGTTTTGGTAGGCTCTAAACTAAAAAATACTGAGCATTTTAAAATTTTTATATTGGATAACTCATGGATTGATAGTCAATTTAAGCTAGGGATTACACAGTCCTTCCATTAGAACAACAAATTTCATCATTGCGAATAGCGATTCAAGAAGGGCTTACAACTGAAAATAACATTCAAATTCATCTAGAAGAGCTGGAGGTATTGGAAGAGAAGAGATTAGAAGCACAACAAAGATTGGATGTTATCAAGATCTACTAGCTAGAGCTTTCAACAAGAAGGTGCGACCACGATCATTTCAAGCAGGTGACTTGGTCTTAGCAGTTCGAAGACCTATAATCCTGAACAAACGAATTGGTGACAACTTTACGTCAAAATAGGATGGGCCATATGTGGTGAAAGAAACATATCTAAATGGTGCTTATAAAGTTGTCGACCAAGATATTGTAAGAGTTGATCCAATCAACGACAAGTTCTTCAAACAATACTTTTCATGAAGGTCATTACGCTCCTTAAGGTATGAGTTTAAATTTCATCTCACTCCTTTCCTGCATGAGTCTAAACTGTGAACGACTCACTAAAAAAAGAAAGAAAAAAGAAAAAAAAGTAAAAAGTAAATTAACTCATCATTCCTGAACTACGTTATGAGTTGATCCTCCCATGGTATGTAAGCAGCTTAGAGGATTTTTACTCTAAGTTTAGTGATTTGAGTTAAAAAAAATTTAAAAATAGAAAAGCGTGTGTCATTATTTAGCACGTCAATACCACTTTGAATTGACATAGATATCCAACGAGGATAGGCATTCCTTCGTTAAGTTTACCGCGGGTGTGCCAAGGTGAATATCCCAGCAAGGCGGAGCGGATTTTGACAATATATCTGTATAAATCCGTATTGGTGTTCACCATTATTTTTACATATGTGGTATATCTTAAAGACTTCTCCATAATCAAAAAAGACGGCTCATGATTCAAAAGATCCTATGCCAAGTTATGAATTTTCTATCATAGCAGCACAAAGTTGCAAAATAGGCCATTAGATTCCGAACTAAGCTGATTTGATAATGTATCTGTATAAATCCATAAAGGCATTGAGTATGGTTTAAGTATGTTGTATCTCTTGGTGTTATATTTGCAACAAAAAATACGGTTTGTGATTCAAAGGCTCCTATGTCAAGATATGAATTGTCTACCATAGCCGCTCAAAGCTGCAAAATAAGCCATCAGATTCCAAACTAAGCTAATTTTGATAATGTCTCAGTATAACTATGTAAAGGAGTTGAGCTTGATTTTTATGATTGTTTTAGATATTGGTGTTATATTTAGAACAAAAAAGACGACTCATGATTCAGAGACTTCTATATGAAGTTATGAATTTTCTACAACGGCTGCACAAAGCTGCGAAACAGACGTATCAGATTCAAAATCAACTTCAAAAATTAATTTTGATCAATCCCAAGTGAATTTGATCATGATTTTTACATACTTGTTTTTCCATGAGTTATATTTTTAGAGGAACAAGAATTTCATGATTTCAACATTCCTAATGCAAGTTATGAATTTGGCTCCATGGACATGTGAATATGAGAAAAAAAGGGAGGAAGAATTTGGGTTGAGTTTATAATGAATTCTATACAAATCCAGAGGAAATTTGGACATGATTTTTTCATATATTGTGGTTCAATCATTTATCTTTCCAACGGAATAAGAATTTCATTATTTTGATACTCCTAGCCCAAGTTATGAATATTCTACCACAAAAGTCCAAAGCTGAAAAACTGCACGAAGAAAAAGATAATAATTTTTGAGTCAGGTTGAGAACAAAATTTGTACAAATTTGGTGAACTTATGATCATGATTTTTACATACATCACATTTCAATGAGCTATATTTCCATGAAAATAAGAATTTCATGATTTCGACACACTTAGTTCGAGTTATGAATTTTTTTTATCATAAACGTCCAAAGCTGAAAAAGTTGGGCGATGCAAAATTTGAGCTGTCTTTTATGGAAGATTTGCACAAGTACAAAAAGAATCTTTTGGTCATGTAGTTTGTGAATTCCCGTTCCAATGATGCAACTGGTTCATAATTTTGAATTATCTCATGTCACGAATGTCAAAGAGTATGGATCGGGAAGGCAAATAAAAAAAATTGGTTGGCATATCAGATTTAAAAATAAACTACATAGCACATGAAGTATTAAAAGAAAAGTGTCACTTTTATTGCTCCAAGAAATATTGCCAATACATCATGATAATATCCAAAATAAAACTAAAAAAAAAAAAAGAGAATATTCTTGAGAAAAAAAAATTAAGGGAAAAGCTTATGGCTAAGGATCTGATGGTGACATGTCTCAACGTATTCCTTTAGCTTAGCTAGTTCTTTTGTTTCTGTTTCCAACAGTGGGTTGATTTTCTCAAGGGAATGAGTCTCGTCCTAAATATTGGTGATACGCTCTTGATTTTAGGATAACTTCTTTTGATGTTCGTCAATAAGCGAGATAATTTTCTTCTTCTTAGACGTCCAGACTTCCAATTCTTTTTTATCTCTCGTAAGGATTTTTTTAAGCTCTCCCAGATGCTTGCCCATCTTGGCTTTGTCTTCATTTTCGGTATGAAGGCATTGTTGCAAAGCAAAGACCAATTCTCGATGAGAATCTTTAGTTATCTTCTAAGAACTAGAAATCTTTGCAACATGATAATCTCTATACTTCTTGAAAATATTCAAGTAGAATCTCCAAAGGAGAAAGGTCGGTGACATTGAATTCTCAAAGCCCTTTAAGAATCAGAACAATGCCTTTCTCCAACTCTTTGATGTTCTCCATGGACTCGGCAGAAAATTACGTAATACATTCATATAAGGTACGCCACATTCCTGAAATGTAGGATAATTTGATAGCCAAAAAAATGAACAACACGATAAGGCCGCGACACGTTGCTCTCTCCATAGTGAGGAGCTCCGCGATGCATTGCTCTCTTCCCCGGAGTAAGCGACACAGCGCATTACTCTCTCCTGCAGAGAGAAAGGTGCGGTACAGGGCTCTATCCTACACAATATAATGTTTCAAGTGCCCAAGGGGCATTTGAGTCATTTCCCTCATCCTATTTCTATTTAAACAAGATTTAGGGCTTCCAAAAAGTCTTTATTCACCCCTTTCACTCCAAATTGCTCTCAAGAAACCCTTTGTCTTCCACAAGAACAAACCCAAGCCTCATTCTCAAGAAATCAAGGGTTCAGGCTTCTAAGTTCAAGCACTCTTCAGGATTATAGCTATTAAGGTATGTGGGATGTTCATCCATGGGTCATTTTCACCCATGGAGCCCAAAAACCTCCTTTTTAACTAAAGACTGGATTTTTATCTTATCATAGAATTTTGTATGTTCAAGATGGATTAAATTCATATGTTTCCTTAGTATTTTGACTCAGTTTATATTATAGAATGACTCCATGAAAAGTTAGGTTAACTCATGCTTTAAGTTTTAATCTCCCATGTTATACTAAAGTGAATTTTATGTTACATTATCAAGTTGTAATCTTAGGCATGTAACCATGTTGTTTTCCCATGTTTTAAGACATTTCCATGTTCAAGTTCATAATTCTCATATGTTTGATAAAATGTCCATGTTGGGTCTCTGAACCATGACTAATGCTACACTATTTCGGGTTTGATATCAGATTTTTATAATCATTCAGCACTGGCGAGTTATGAACACCTGATACCTAAGTGTTTTACATGATTTCAATATTTCAAGTATCATGTCAGTCAGAACATGGTTTTAATATCATATTCAAAACACCATGATTATGTTGAGAATTATCATTTTATGTGTTAAAAATTTTCTTAGAATTCGTATGCACTGTTATTTCCAAAACACCATGGCCTGATCTTATCAGTTATCAATTATCAGTGCACGTATCAGTTAGTATCTCAGTGCCTTTCAGTTGGGAGTGGGATTTAGCACCAAGTGAGAAGTGTGGGTTCAGTGCATCCTTCTTCCCAAAAACTACGTGCCACTGTAGGTTTAGGGGCCTCGCCAAAGAGTGTTTCCCCTTGTCCAACATAGGCTCATTTTATTGATCACTCCAGTTCAGGTTTTATTTTGATGGCAAGGATAGAGCAACCCTCCTCAACATAGGTCAGATGTTGGACTCGATGGTAGCTCACATTATTTATGCTGGTTACTGATAGCTCCCACAATTTTAGTCAGTATTTCAGTGTATCTCAGTTCAGGTTTGCTTGACCAAGTGTATAGATTGTCAGTTAATCAGTCATATATACTCCGGTCTTTCAGTTTGCAGATTATTTCCGAAACATGTTTATGCTTGGTCTTGCATTCTCAGATATTATATGTTCATGTATTCATGCTCAGTTATCTCATGCATTTCAGCCAGTCATTATCTCATATACTAGTACATTCAAAGTACAGACCTCATACTTTTCTTTGCGCTATGTTGTCTTATGACATCGGTTCGGACACATAGTGTCGGACCGTTCTTAGATACCTCAATGTTACTCAGCAGCAGTAGTGGTGAGTCCTCATCAATCAAGGACATGATTTGTTTATTTCAGTTATTTTAGTACTTCCTTATGTTCACTCAACTGGAGTTAGTTAGGGATTTTCCCATCAACTCCTTATGATGTTTAGCGGCTTTCAGACAATCAGCAATATAGTTATTTAGTTCTCTCAGTAGTATCAGTTTGTCAGACAAATAGTTTGATTTCTAGTATTCTATCAGATATTTTTAGACATGTTTTGATACATATTTTAGTATCCAATTTACAGTATCTTATCATTTTACCTTCCATACATGTGCTGTATTACTATTTTGTTCAGTTCTCATAGCAGGTATCAGTTTATGAGTTAGCTTGTGGTCACTTGTATTTGTAAGCACCGTTCTCATGACAAGGGGGTAGCCTCGGTTCATGACAAAACTTGGCATCAGATCCTACTGTTTTAAAGTTTCCTAGGGAGTTTGAAATCTACTTTGAGTAGAGCCTTGTACATAGGTATGAAGCGCGCCACACTTATAGATAAGAGGCTATGAAATATTTTAGGAAAGTTTCTCTTCTTTTAGTGTTTATGACATATGAAAGAGCATGAGATCTATTTAAACTCTCTTTATAATTCATCATTAATTTCATTTACAGATAATGCCCCAAGGAGAAACAATGGAAGAACAAATAGGGATCAACCTGCACCACCGCCTGTTCAGGAAGATCCCCTGAATGAATATATTTCTCACGCCGAGTTCAGGTCCGCCTTTATAGCCTTAGCCTATTCAGTAGCTGCTTAGAAAAACCAACAAGTTGTTTCCCCAACCAATCCAGTTGCAAACAAACTGCATCTAGGACTTGGGATTTCACTCGGATGATTCCCCTTTTATTTTTAGGATCCAAGTATGAGGAGGATCCGAGGATTTTTTGGATATAGTTCACAAGGTGAAAGATATAATGGGTGTCAGTTTTAGTGAGAGTGCAAAGTTGGTTGCATATTAGTTGTAGGATATAGCACACACCTAGTTTAAGCAGTAGAATAAGGACCGAGGTGTGGAGGCAGGGCCTGTTGAGTGGGAGGAGTTTATCACAGCTTTATTAGATTGGTTCTTTCCATTGGAGTTGAGGGAATATAAGGTGTAGGATTTAATTAATTTGAAGCAAGGTAGTATGAGTATGAAGGAGTACTTTCTTAAGTTCACTCATTTGGCAAGGTATGCTCCTACTATAGTGGCAGATAATAGGTCTAAAATTAGTAAGTTCATATTTAGCATATCTAATAATGTGGCCAAGAAGTGTAGGAATGCCATGTTGATTAAGGAGATAGACTTATCTAGAATGATGGTTCATGCTCAGCAGATTGAGGAGGGGAAGCTTAAGGAGAAAGAGAGAGAGAGAATAAATGGGCCATAACGGGTAGTTTCAACTTCTCTCAGCCAAGGTTAGAAGGTGGTAACCATTCTTAGTTCTGTCAAAACTTTTCAACCCCAGCTACATCTTTCACTAGTGCACCAGTACCTAAGTTCAGGAAAGATAGTAAGGACATGACGCCAGGTTCTAAGTCCAGGGTAGTGTGAACAATGGTCGTACTAATCTGCTATGTAAGAATCATCAGGGTGAGTGAAACTGGTAGTAATGTATGTTTTGGATGTGGCAAGCTAGGCCATAGGATCCGCGAGTGTCCAAAAGTTGCACCAAGGGTAAAGGATTAATGCCAACAGGGCCAATCTAATCTTTTATTAGCTCCAGCAGGTCGCTCGACTTAGTCGGTGTCATGCCCTAAGACTGCCCTTAGACATCACATGGTGCTAAGGACCACAAGTGATCCTAAGCTAACCCTTATACTGGTATGATACTTGAGATACTAATTTAAAATACATAAAACTTGAAGTGATAAGTGGAAAAATGTCTTTAGCTGAACATGTTCAAAACAAAACTATTAAAATAATTACAACTTTGGTTATACAAAACAAAACTGAAATCTGTGCGTGCCACAACTAGTACCTACATTATAAGATAATGTAGCACATTGACATATATATGGGTCAATAATTTTGGAATTTAATGAGCGTGTGGGGGTGAATGCATAAGTAAAACAATAATTGAATATTCACATGAACTTGCAAATAATACATGTTACGTGTAAATGACTCACCTTAAACTTGAATAAAGCAAAGACTGCAAAATCATAACATGATATATGAAGCATAAGAATAACTTTGTGAGCCATAACACTTACTTTCTAAAAGCTTTGCTTTTTATACTTTCTTAGGGAAGTTCTTCTAACCAATGCGAACAATGTGAGCTATCATGGAGTTCAATATCTTACCCATATTGAGGAGAGTTGTTCTACTTTTGCCATCAGAATAGAACCTTAACTTTAACCCATATTGGTACTTAAACCTATGGTGTCACATGGTTCTAGGGCATATGACCTTGGACTCATACCCAACTCGGTGCTAAATACTACTCCCTTATTACTTATATGCTTATACTTTAAGAAATCCAACTTAAAATAGCATAAGGGTTTATAGAATGAAAACCAGTTATGCTTCTCTTTCTTTTAAGTCATAATCAGGATGAACAAATGTGGATTTCACATCTTATCTTAAGATCAAAAGATCAATCTTTGCTTTAAACCTTGGTATAAACTTATCAAAGGAGCTTAAGAGCATAATCTTCTTGAAATCTCAAAACTTGTACTTAGTACTTATAATATATGCTTAAATTCTTAGAAATTCATTAGAAAGCTTCATGCTCAATAATCATCTTGAAATACTTCAAAAACTACAGTCATAATAATGAAATTCAAACCACAATATGAGTCTTATAAATAAAAGGATGAATATATGGTAATGTTGATGCACATAAAGCCTTTAATCTCATGGTAATATCATTCTTAAAACTAAATTGAAAATCTTTAAATCAATGTTTCAAATCAAACTCATGATATACAAATCATAATAGAGAATCTTCATGTCAAAACAAAAATATATGAGAACGAACATTGCACTTTAATACCTTAATCACATGATAATTTCGTAAACTCAGGACAAGATAATTTAGGTATGAAACCAAATTGCAAATTAAACAAGTTTAACTTTGAAACAATTTTTGGGTATAAGGATGGAAGAATATCCTTGTTCATGAACCCACATACCTTAAGTTTCTTGACTTGTGAAGAAAGCTTGAAGTTTGGGACTTGAATGATGAACTTGTGAAAGAAACCCTATTCTTGATATTTCTTGAAGATTTCTTGAACTTGGAAACTTGAACTCTTTGATTCTTGAAAAAATCTTGAATTTGAAACTTAAATCCTTGTGTTCTTAACAGAAGAATCTTGAATTATTGTTCTTGGGAAAGGAGGGGATTTTTAAGTGAGTTTATTTGAAAAAGATGGGAAAATAATGCCCTTTTGGGTGTTATAATTTGTGCCTTGGACGTTTGGGGTTGAGGGGAAAGGACCAAAGTACCCCTTAACCCTTAAGAAGCTGAAACATTAAAGTAATAGACCCCGTGGTGCACCCTCTATTCCATGGGAGTAGCCCCCGCAACGCGCGCCTTATCCCAGGGAAATAACCCCCAAGGAACGGGCTTATCGCCTACCCTTACTACCTCTTTCAAAAAAGGTCTTAACTTTTTGCTCGAGTATAAGATTAAGGCAAAATTGATATCGTTGGAAAGATAACTCAATTATATATCATTTGGCTGAATCGAATATAAAGATTTGGCCAAATCAAAGGATCTTTTCTCAAATTTTCTCCAAATGATTCCCATCAACATTTTTCACTCCATAAGTACTTCACACACTAGGATAAAGATCATGACACGTATTCACATACAAATCATGGAGTTAGATTTTACGTATGTAGAAACGACGATTCAAAGTCTAGCCCAAAAATATGGGGTGTTATATTTTCTCTTTCTTGGAATCATTCATCCTTGAATAATGGATAGGAACTTGTTGAATCCTTAGAATTATGGAATAATGTACACATGGCATGTCTGGTAAAGAAGGATATAGCTAAGCTGAAGCATTATAACTTTATCATGAAATTAATTCCTGAGCTGACTTGACTTTACTTAATATAAGGAGCTGATTCATGCTTTGAGTTCAGAACTCACTTGAGGTGTTCATGATACAATCATGCACGTAGAACGATGAGGTGATAACTTATGCAAGAATAAATCACGAGATAATGAGACTAAGATCATACAAGGGGTATTACATTGTTTAAGCTAAAATGATTGGAAAACTAAGATTATGCACTGAACACTTATGTACTGAGTCATGACTAAATAGTTGAATCTATCATGAAAAAATGAATTACCTCATGGAATATCCATATTCATGATACTATGACTAGATGGAAAGATGGGAAGTCATAGGAACTTGTCTGTTTGTTTGCTAAACTAAATTGCTGGCTATCAGACTGAATCATACTGAAAGCTTATACTTAACTGGAGTATTTCTTCGACATTCTTTTTAAGAAGTTCTAATAACATTAGAGAGAAAAGAATTCTTAGGCATGATTTGAGTAAGACATCTGAATAAGGAATCGCAACATGGCTACAACTTTATGACATGGAATATAGGTCTGTGAAATATAAGCTACGATAGAATTGCTATGCCTTAAACCATCCAATTGCTACATTCAAGATTAGACATTGACATACTCCTCAAGTACTCTCTCAACTATGTGTTCCCCTTTAATACTTCACTTCACTTGAGGCTACTTATAAGCTTCATATGAGCATTGATAACTCTATCTACTAAAGTCTGAGCTGAACAGAATTCTCTCACTATGGTCAAGCCTACTCGAATCTACAAAGTGCTCACATAATACAACAATAATAGTCTGAACCATGAATTTAATACCCCATGCATTTTCACAACTTCACATTTCAAGAATAATTCTTCTTACCACTTCAACAACTAAATTCAACCTCCTACCAAGAATTCACTAGCGGATAATGCATTCATCCACTTATATACTAACATAACATTCAAGCCTATCATCATAAACACATAGGAACTTCTTGGAAAAGACCTATAAAAGAATCTTTCTCATATTCTCTAAGACTTAATCAATAACAACTTTCTTGCGCTATTCTTAAGAAGACACACATGGAATCCTCAACTAGCCATGGTATATACCAAAAGCTTTGCCTTGATCTTCCTTCACACTTATAGCCTTAGATAAAACAAGCATACAACAATCTTTTCCCAACATAAAACATTTACTCTCTCCTATCTAAACTATTGTTCATCAATTTTTTTTATCTTCCCTATCATAACATTAAGGAGAGGTCACTGAAAAGTCAGAACATAAGGACTTGAAGCATGAAAGAATACTATGCATAGCTTTGACACTCAACTGAGGTCTAAGAAATAGAGTATCAACGTCATAAATTCATCAAAGAGATCAAAACTGAGGGCATACATTCCATAATCTGAATTTCACTGGTCATTAAGGGTGTACCATAAGTACATGGAATCGAACATTTTGTAAAGCATGAGTACACGAGTCATGAGTTGCATGACATGGGTTTGGTATTCATAAATTCATGGAATATGATTCGTACTATTAAGTGAACTGGAACTCCTTATACTAGGAACTTGGAGCGTACATGATTCTCTATGATGTGCATGAACATGAACTACTATCACGGAGATGATTTGTAATGTATTAGTAGATGTATGATTACCGAAGTACAAAAATTTGAACTGAGAATAGGAATGGGTTGGGCATCACCCTCCCTTACTGTTGTTCTATAATATACTAGCATTACTACTAGAATCTGAGAGTATTCTAAGTCTCCCCCTTAGCTTTAATCCATTATTCTAAGTCTATGAACCACTTAATAAAATTTAATTGAACTGCAACCAGTTTACTCTAGATCCCGAGATATAACAATACACATAAATAACAAACTCACCTTGAGAGATTACACCTGAAAATGTAAAACCCACTGCTAATACTTCCTTCTGAAATAGAACTCTCACTTTATATAGCTCCAATAGTCATCATATAATAACTTAAATACTTACTGACTTAAAATCTTTAGGAGTACTAGAATCTCAACTCTTCTTTATATTAGCCCAATCATCCAAGATTCAAACTTAGATTCTAACACTTAACATGGATATTTCCAAACCTCTAATGAACCATACTAACTTCCTTCATATCCTACTAATATCACATCTCTAAACTTATTTTTCCCTATAAAATGAGAATTAACATTACACCAACGTACCTAACATCAACAACATATGACCCATAACTTAGCTAGTAGAAACACCACATACTACATAGCCTCATTCACACTCAACAAATCAAGGGTACTATCTAAGAGCACATGCTATAAAAACTTAAAAATAATATATCACCTTGGGTACACCTTTGAATCACACCATCATACATAATTTCGATTCAATAAACTTAAATTCTTGTATGCACTATTTCAAGCCTACTGGTTCACCTTTCATACAACTAGCCACATGGATACATAATCTTCTCAATCCACTTAACACTATCCCAACTCTACTACTGCTAGACTTTTGGGTCCATGCTTCTAACTCTAGATCACATGCTATCATAGGATTCTGAGAAGGGATCTGAAAGCACATCTTACTTTGCGCACGATTTTCATGAACATGAATTAAATATTTTTTACTTTGGAACATAAGGGAACTGGTGGGATAGTTCTTTTTAGCCAACATGCAATCCCATAGCTGTCTATGGGAACTTTCTGAGAAAACTTTATTGATAGGAATTTAAGCTTTATTGTTTTTGTTACCTTAGAAAAAAATAAGGTAGAATTTGCATGAATGGAGCATGATGAGAATCCGTAGAATTCTATTAGAGAAACTTTTTATAGCACGATCTAAGATATGAAATAAGGGAAATATTTCTTAAATACCTTGTAGCCTTTCAAAGAAAAATACAAAAGTCTTTGTACCATTCCGCAAAACTATATGAGGCACGGCTTTATAGACACCCTAGGGCCCTTGAAACCTAGCTTGAATACCAAGTTTGTCATGCCCTGAGACTACCCCCTGGACGTCACACAATGTTTAGGACCACAAGTGATCCAAGCTAACCCTTGTACTGGAATGATGCTTGATCTAATGATTTAAAATACACAAAACTTGAAGTGATAAGCGGAAGAAATGTATTTAGCTGACCATATTCAAAAAAAAAATTATTAAAATGATTACAAATCTGATTATACAAAAAAAATTGAAATCAAATACATCAACTCTGAATGACCGTCTATGAAGCCTCTACTAATATTGACTACAGGCAGTCGGGACATGACCCTTAGCTATCCCTAATCAATACGAATAAATAGAAATTCTACTAGAACAATAGTTGACTCAAGTTCTCGAATAAAAAGAACTTATGTAAGACCTCGTAAAGTTCTCTTATAGTCTGAGCCTTAGAGCGTGTCAAGTGAAGTGTAAATTCGACCCTAAAAGATTTAGAAGTGACTTCCTAAGTGGGGAATAATTTAAAACATGTATAATTTCCCTAATATCTAATTTTTGTCACGTAGAGAATTGAATAATCTTTCCATCGATAACAAATTCACCCAAATTCGACACTCGAGTGAAGAGTTAGATCCATTTTCGTGAGACAATGTGCCACCTGGCACTTTAGAGCGTCGCGGAGACAGTCAAAATGACAATTGTCAAATTTTGGTTAGCCTCTACTATTTCACCACATCGTAGTGTCATTCCAGTTTGCAACAAAGGTGGCAATGTGATTTCCTTTGCGTCGCTCCATTAAGTAGTTTCCCAATTGTCCATTTTCCAGTAAGCTGGTGCATCGCGCCGGCGTGAAAAATTGGGATTTTGTTCAGGTTCCATTAGTTAAATTTTAGGGACCATTTGGTAATTTCCCTAAAGCCCCAATCAGTCTATACACGGGATTTAAACCCCCAATAGCCAAAGTTGCTCATCTATTTTCATTATATCTTCAAAAATAAAGCACTCTTTCTCATGATTTTTTGTAAATAGAAATTGAATTTCATGTTGTTGATGACTTTTAATTCATGACTTGATTTTAAAGATTCAAGCTTTGATCTACTATGTGATGTTCATGATAAAATCCCTTCAAGTTGCATGATATTTATATATTCATGATAATTAAGTATAGAATCTGTGGTATAACCAAAGCATGCTCCACACATGTTTGATAGAATGCTTAAGTAAAGAGAATAGTGCCCTTTTAGTATGTAATCATGAAATCCCCAATTTATGTGATAACTAGGGCATGCCAAGCGTTTGTTGAAATGCATTAGTGACTGTACTATGATAAGTTACATACCTTCTTATCCATGTGTATTCCTTATTGAACAACTATGAAATATTAGTATGCATACCCTATACATTTACATGCTTATGAGCACTGTGTGGCATTTCGATTCTAGAAAGTTGAGGTGTTACAACTTATCACCTGCCAACTGGAATTTGCAAACTGTCTGATATGATATATGTGCTACAACCGGTACCTACATTATGAGACAATGTAGTACATAGAAATATATGTGGGTCCGTACTTTTGGAATGTACTAAGTATGTGGGGGTGAATGCATAGGTAAAACAATAAATGAATATTCATATTAACTTGCAAATAATGCATTTTAGTGTAAATGACTCACCTTAAGCTTGAATAAATCAAAGACTGCAAAATCAAACATGATATATAAAGCATAAGAATAACTTTGTGAGCCACAATACTTTTTATTTGGTTGAAAGAAATTTTTTTATTCCAACTAGAACATTTAAAGTACAATTTTCCATGTCCTTACTAACTATTACAATTCCAATTTACAGTACATTAAACTGGATAGTTATTCAAATTTGCTAGTATATCTTTCCATTTACTCTACTATTGGCCTTTTATATGAACTTGAAGGCAGATATCTTTAATCAGCTGTGTGTTGTTCTTGCATTGGGCTTTAAATCTACGTACATTCTTTTCCAGCTATATTTGATAAACTGTAGCAGAAAACAAACATATGAGGACCTGCGACCTTGCTTTTGAAGTATGGACGCTAGTAGTCAGCCATGTGATTTCACCTCTCCAGGTGTGGATTTTTCTGTGAATATGCAGCCATTTCAACAAGGTGCTCCAGATGTATTTAGCGTATGTGCATTCAAGGAATAGATGCTGAAATATTTCTTTAGTTCCTGAACAATAGAGTACACAGCCAACAGTTACATTTATTCCCCATTTCTCAAGTCTTTCAACTGTTGTTAACCTCTCATGCAAAGCCAACCATATTATGAACTGGTGTCTTGGGATTGTTCCTAGTGATTGCACCAAGTTCTTTCATATCACCTTGGGGTGTTTTGGAAGCATTGAGCAGTACAATTTTTTGATACTGAACTTTTGTCCCTCTGTGAACTGTGCTAGATGTTGTAATGGGTTTCCAGGTGGGAGTTCTTACTTTGTATCAAATATGTTCCTGACAATCCAGCATTCCTATTTAGGTGTGCTTACTGACTCCAGCTCCTTACCTTTGATATAGAAGTTGTGAATCCACTGTACCCACAAGGTGTCTTTCTTATTTGATAATGCCCATAATAGTTTGTGTAATACCCCGAAAAATGGGTCCCGGAGCATCACACGGTGCTTGAGGCTACAAGTAGCCCCAAGCTAACCCTTTGAGCAATTTTCATTCAGTCCAACACAAATCAACGGGGTTTTCATAAATAACCCTCAAATATCAACAGAGTAATCATCATCCAAGATTAAAAGAATTTTAGAAAGATAACAAAATACGACTTATTAGTCAACTCCCAACATCTATACTAGTCTGACAAGCCTCTAAGAAAATCAATAAAACCAGCGAGCCATTGAGACATGCCCCAACTGACTCATATGCAGTTATCAAATGTAAACAATTTCGTGAAATCAACATCAGTCATCACGTCCTCAGAACATGAGAACTCACTACAATAGAGGATGTAGAACAACATGCCCGAAGAATCACTGTCAAATCTGAAACTGAGCACCTGAACCTACATTCCGAGAAAATGCAGCCCACATCCAAAGATGTAGGTCAGTACTAGGGAAAGGAACTGAGTATATGGGGGTGTATGTAGTTGTATAAACATCATCATCATAAATATTTATAAGAAATATAAAGGATGTATGAAAGACTAACATAGCCCAAAGAAAATCATTATAATTATGAGAGGATGTAATAAGTACAATAACACATGTGAGTCATCATATAATTTGTCAAATCTCTTTCAGTTCATCTAGAATATCAATTCTCATAATGTAAATATCATTTAAATCTTTCGAAAGAATAACTTTCACAATTCCACTTTCAAATCACTTCACCATTCACCATAGACACAAGAAAACACACACATGCTGGGAGATCCTATAACCGACATAAACTATGTGACCTACATGGAGTCCAACGTACAACCCACGTTGGGGATAGCCGTCCTATCCTTGCCATCGGAGTAGGACTATCGATATCAAATCCACACAAACTAGTGATCACTATATAAATCAGCCTCAGGCTCACTCCTACGGGGGCACGTAGTTCTAAGGAAGTAAGGTGTCTTTATACCTCCCACTCGGTGCTAAGGATTTCTCCCGGACTTAGCTCAGATCATTTCAAAGACAATCCACAACAAAATAATTTTAGTAATATATAAATATACATCGGGAGTCATCATGCTTCCGATCTATCAAAATCAACCACGTTGTGGATTTCTTTCACACTCGAGTTCAAAACAACTCCATTAAGACCAAAAGGTCAAATCATTCAAAATATCTCAAATATTCAACATCAACGTGCTTATAACACACACTGTCTTAAAAAAAACACAATTTCCAATGGGAATTCACGACCCAAATATCAAAATCATGATAAATATCATTCAATATTCATGATTTATATCTCCACACATGTAAATTCATCTTTCAAAATCATAAACATCAAGATTTCATAATCATCATCATAAGATATGGGTTCATGCTTCAAATTCGTAAAAGTCAAATAAAAATCATGCCTTTGTAAAAAAAATTACTTTTGGGCTCAAGAACGAAAGAGAGTTCTTGTTGAAAAACCCCACATACCTTGAATGATGAATTTTAGATCGATACTCATTTTTGAGATGTTAATTGCGCCTTTGAATGATGGTTCTTGGAATTCTTGAACTAGGAACTTAGAATCTTGAATAAATTTGCATAATTAATGGTAAACTTTGGAGGTTCTTGAAGTTGGATGTTGGGTGAGGGGGAATGACCAAAACGCTTCTAAAAATCAAATAATTTTTGAATCTGTCCTTTGATGGACTTTTTTAATAGTCTGAAGTAGATCAACCATAACATTTTTCTCCGATATCAAAATTTGATAAAAACCAGTTTTATTAGAAAGAGGACTCTCATATATTTCCGTTGATATATAGTATATCCCCCAGATAATTGTGTATGAGGAGTTATGATCGTTTGAAGTTGACCCAAAAATTCACTTTTGATAGGCTGAAGTAGATCGACCATAACTTTTTGCTCCAATAGACAAATTAGATGAAACCAATTTCATTGGAAAGAGGGCTCATAGAGATTTCTGTTGATATATAGTAGATCACGTAGATCATTATGTACAAGGAGTTATGATCATTTAAAGTTGGAGCAAAAATACGCCAGGCCTCAGTACTTTTTCCTGCACGTTTTACTGTTCACTACTATTCACGATTCGATCGGAATGTTCATAACTCGTCGCTCGGGTGTCCGTTTTGGATGATCCATATATCGTTGGAAAGATTATTCGATACTCTACACAATGGTGGGTCATAATATAAGACATTCCACATAGAAAAATTTATAATTTATTCTAGAAGATAGAACCCAACACGTTTACTCACAAAATTTCAACGAAAAATTTCCCGGGTATTACAGTTTGCATATAGCAGCTTTGTTCTACCTCTCAAACTCTATAATGTTAGGCCCTCCAGCAGCTCTTGGTAAGCACATGGTTTCCAAAGAGACTAGTGACTTCTTTGAATTTTCAACATCAACTGTCCAGAGTAACACCCTGCAAATATGTGTGACCATGGATATGACCTTTTTTGGCAACACTTGTGCCCAGTATGTCTGCATTTCAAAAACCACACTTTCAGTCAGTTGCAATCTACCACTGTAGGACAAGAGTTTAGCAGTCCAACATTTGAATTTTGCTATTTTCTCAACTAGAGGTATGCATTGTTGAATAGTCAATTTCCTGAATGAGAGTTGTACCCCCAAATACTTAAAAGGCATTTCCCCCACCGTGAATTGCATATCCCTTAAGATCTTTTGTTTGAACTCACTGGTTACCCTTGCTACATAAAAAGAGCTTTTCTATAAATTAGCTTTCAGCCCTGAGACAAAAGAGAAGTGCTCAAAAGCCTCCAACACCAATTGGATAGACAATTGGTATGCTCTGCAGCATAGCAATAAGTCATTTACAAAACATATGTGAGTCAATTGCAATTTGGCACATCTTGGGTGGTAGTTGAAGTTTGGATTGTGCCTCAACTTCAGTGATCTATTTAAGTACTCTATCACCAGCACAAAAAGATATGGGGACATAGGGTCTCCTTGTCTAAGTCCCTTCTTAGCAGCAAATTTCTTAGTTAAGCTCCCATTTACAAGAATAGTATAACTAACAATAGTTACACAAGTCATTATCCATTCAATCATTTTTGTTGGGAAGCCATATTCAACAAGGATCATCCTCAAGAATCCCCACTCAACTGAGTCATAAGCTTTCCTGATATCCATTTTCATGAAACATCCTGGGGAAACATATTTTTGGACATATTCTCTAATTAGTTCATGAGCCACTATTACATTATCTAAAATACTTTTTCCCTCAATAAATCCAAACTGTGAGTGACCCACTATAATATCTACCATTGGCTTTAATTTTACAGAGAGGATCTTAGCTATAATCTTGTATAAAGTAGTGCAACATGCTATTGGCCTATACTCCTTCACAAAATTAGGACTATCTACTTTAGGGACAAGGGTGATGGTTGCATAATTAATGCTCTTCAATAGCCTCCCATTCTAAAAAAATTGTAAAATTGCCTTAGTGACCTCTTGTCCCATTAATGACCAATTACTTTTAAAACCATCAACACCTGGTGCCTTGTCATAGGGAAAGTGTTGAACTATATGAAAGACCTCCTGCTCTGTCACTTTCTGTATTAGTTTTTTTTTGCTCATTATTCAGACAAGGACCATCTCTTGCTATGTCAATATTGAGGCAAGGCAATTCACTTGTTGCAGGTCCCAAAAACTACTGAAAAAATAGAGTGAATTCCTATTGGATTTGGGGTGGCTTTGTGATCCTCATTCCTTTCTTATTACAGATAGACCCAATTTCATTCCTTGCTTGTCTGTGTTTTAACTTATCATGGAAGAATTTTGAGTTAGAGTCTCCATGTGCTATCCAATTTTCCCTGGACTTCTGCCTCAACTCTGTTCTTTTATCCAATCCTACTTTTGGAGTTGAGCAGTGACATAATTCTCCTGCTCGATCAAAGTTGTGTCAAATATATTAGCATTCAAATCTTCTTGCACTTGTTGCAACTTTGATCTTAGTTGTTGTATTTTCT
>NW_025874129.1:0-2137 GCF_002878395.1 Capsicum annuum | reverse complement strand
AGGCTGTGTGTGCTGTGTGTAGATGGCTTGAGATAGGAATTTTGGTAGAATCTCATGGTGAGCGTTACTCTTTACACCCAGGAGACACGAAGATGTACCATGACTTGCGAGAAATCTGTTGGTGGAAAGGTATAAAGAAGGATATTGCAGAGTTTGTAGCTAAGTGTTCTAATTGCCAGCAGGTTAAGTTTGAACACTAGAGGCCTAGTGGCGCTTTTCAGGAGTTCAGTATTCCCACTTGGAAGTGGGAAGAGGTGAAGATGGATTTTGTGATGGGTTATCCCATTTCTTGCTAGTTCATACTTCTTATTCAGCCGAGGACTACGCAAAGCTCTATGTTAGGGAGTTGGTTAGATTGCATAAAGTTCTGTTGTTTATCATTTCAGCTAAAGGTACTCAGTTTACCTCTCACTTTTGGAGAGCATTCAAAAGGGTATTGGTACCTAAGTTTATCTCAGTACAGCTTTTAATCCTCAGACAAATGGTCAGGCAGAGATGACCATTCAGACCCTAAAGGATATGTTGAGAGCATGTGTTCTTGATTTCAAGGGTAGTTGGGTTGATCACTTACCTTAGATTAAGTTTTCCTATAATAACAGTTATCACTCCAGTATTCAGATGGATTTGTTTGAGGCACTCTATGGGAGGAGATTCAAGTCTCTTATTGGTTGGTTTGAGGCAGGTGAAGCTACTTTGGTGTAACAACCCGAAATCGCCTCCCGGGACGTCACACGATGCTTAAGGATACAAGTAGCTCCAAGCTAATCCTTTGAGCCTGCTTCTACTAATAATACTCATTTCAAGATGAAATAATTCAAACACTAGCATAGTCATATCATATGAAGGGAAATACGGAGAAAACGCTCAGTCCAAACGACCGCAATACTGGAACTCTCAACAGAATCACAATCTGACAACTAGTTTGACAAAGCTTCTACTAATCCATGAATAAGAGAGCCACAGGGACAGGCCCCCAACAGACTCAAAATGAACTAAACGTAATAACATAGTCTCTCAAATGCAAAAATGTCTGGAGATAGGTCCTCAAACCATGAAGACTCACCACTGTAGGAATGTAGACAGAGGTACTCTAAAGTCACTAATGAGGCTGGGACTAAGTAGCTAAACCTATATTATAAGACAATGCAGCACATAGATGCATATATGGATCAATACTTGGGAATGTACTGAGTATGTGGGGTGCATGCATTTATATAAAACAACATCAATACTCTTTAATCAAATCATTCATGCAATAAGTAATGACTCACATGGCTTGAATAAGTATAAAATGTAAAGCTTATTAATCATGTAGAATGGAGCATGCAACACAAATCTCATCAGTCATCATAGTTTAACTTTGAAATCGGTAATCTTCTCTTATTCTCTTTACGCATAGTCTAAAGGAAACTTTAAACAATACTTTCAACTCGTTCATATGTCCCATGGAGTGTAAAACATCTTTAATGCTCAAGAACTCATAACTCTTTTGAACTCAAGTACATGAAATTCGGAATCATATAACTTTGAAACATACTTGAAGGAATTTCATTCACTTTAGGGAAAATACTCATATCAAGGGAAAATACTCTTATCAAGGGAAAATACTTTAGTTTTAGGGCCGGAATTACCCTTCACTTGACACGCTCTAAGGTCTGGACTACAAGGGATCTTTGCGAGGTCTTCCAATATCTCCCCCTTGGAAACATTCATCCTTGAATGTCGCTAGTAAGACTAGGAACACAGGATAAAAAGAGTATACATAGATGAAGCAATTTGCTAAACTGCTCAAAGTCTCTCTAAACTCTTGAATACCTCAAAATTGTAAGAACTCATATAAGAATAGATACATAGCTGAACTTTAGATTATAAGGGATGAATTAAGGAAGAATAATACCTTCGGATCAATCTGAACTCTCAGAAAAGAGGTGTGGATACTTGGCTCTCATGTCTTCTTCTGCCTCCCAAGTAGTACCCTTAACGGACTGGTTCCACCACAACACTTTGACCAAGGGAATCTCTTTGTTCGTCAGTCTACCGATCTGAAAATCTAGGATCTCAACGGCAATCTTATCGAATAAAAGACTGTTCTAAATATCATCATTCTCTAAAGGATCTACTACAATGGAATCACCAA
>NW_025874128.1:0-2111 GCF_002878395.1 Capsicum annuum | reverse complement strand
TTATCCTCCTCATGATTACAAAAAAAGAGATTCCCATAGGTTTTTTCCTTGTGTGATCAACTATCAATAGCCTACTCGAAGTTGATTATGGAGGGTTCAAGCCCAATTACTTGAATACGACCAGTGGACTCAAATTAATGCTGGCCTCTAAATCACACAAGACTGGAAAATTGGGATGACCCATAGTACATGGTATAGTAAATGCATCGGGATCACCCCTTTTCTATGCCAAAGACTTAGTCGTGACTGCAATATAGTGGTGCATGCCATCAACATCCTCAAATGTCACTCTTTTCTTCCTTGTGATCAACTATTTCATAAACCTGGTGTATCCAGGCATATTCTCCAACGCCTCTAGAAGAGGTATATTCTAGCTTAATTCTTTCAGCATATTAATGAATTGATTGAACTTACCTTTCTTTTTTATTTGCCTCAATATCTGAGGAAAAGGTGGGGGTGATCTCAAAATCTGTCTGATTTTTGGCTCAATGATCGGACCCTTATCTTTGTTTTAATAGCTTTACCTTTATCATCTATTACCTTCTCAAACTCAATAGCAGGTGTCTCATCATTAGTATCTTCTATAGCTTGTCGTGGGGGATATATAGTAGTGATACCACTCCTTGTGTTAATAGTAAGTACGTGACCATCATTTTTAGGATTTTACACTATGTTGCTTGGAAGGGTACCTGACTGCCTCTGGTTCAGAGTTGCTGACATCTGCCGAAATGGTTCTCTAATTATTTGATAGCAGTGGCATATGACTCGACCTTCTGGGTCAATCCTGAAATATCATCCTTAATCTCCTTAAGGTTGATCTCTTGATTTTCCTATCCTTTTACCAACTTAAACAACATCTCTTTCATTCTAGATTCTTTATCTCGTCTGCTAGGTGGAATGTACCTATCTCCTTTTTCTCTGAAGTCAACCTTCTTTCTTCTATCACTATATCTCTCTCTACTACAATCTCTGTATCTGTCATAATAGTTTCAACCTTGGTTCCGTTGCCCTTGGGCTTGGAAACCCGGTAACTGATGATCTAAATAATTTGCTTCCTCCTCTAATTCTGACTCGTAAGCTTTGGAAGCTGGCCCCTGTGCTGCTACTGCATTTACCTTTTCAAAAGTCGTTGCTACAAGTTGCTTTGTAAGTATCCCAAGATTAGTTTTTAGCAATGCAATCTTTTACGCTACTGTGTCATCAATACTTTTTGGTTGCAGGAGGCACCAAAAGCATGAGTTTCAGATCCCCTCTCAGCCTCTTGAGTTTGCCACCCTCAATTAGTGAGTGAGATCTGATCTAACATCTTCAAAGATTTCTTCCAGTGTAGTCTCATAAAATCTCCTCTAGATATAGTGTCTGTCATAGCTTTGGAGCTGATGGTCAAGGTTTGGTAGAGTATCTCTAATAGGATTGTTCCTGATAATCGATTATTGGGAACCATGCTCAGATTCTTCTTAAACCTGAACCATGCCTCATACATAGACACTGACTGCAGTTGCCTGAAGTTATAAATCTCGTCCTTAAGTTATAATATCCTGGATGGAGGAAAAATCCTATTTAAGAATTATTTGCACAACTCGTTCCATGTAGTGATAGATCCTCTTGGCAGTTCCCCTAACCATAAAGATGCTTCTCCTATAAGTGAGAAGGGGAATGCCTCAGTCTGAGTGCTTTCTAATTCACTCTTACATTTGTATACAAACTACAGTTACCGAGGAAATTGGCAAGGTGCAACTTTGCATCATCTGTAGGCAGACTTGCAAACACACCCTTCAGATTCAATTATTGGATCATTGAACTCATGATATCGAACTTGATGCCTGGGGGCAAAACAGGAGGAACTATGGCTCCAGTCTCTGTCAGCTCAACATATTCAAGGTCTTATTCTTCATCTATATATGGCTGTACAAACTAATATGTTGGGATTACTTGAACATGGGCACCCCTAGCTCTATTTTGGTTTCCACCGCGTGCTGCTCGACGGTCTGCTCCTTTTCTCTGCTCAGCTAACTCTACCTCCCTAGCTACTCGCTGAAATTTTTATGTTACCTTTATCTCAGGTTCAAATTTAGATAATAGGTCACTAGTTTATCGATCAATAATACCCT
>NW_025874127.1:0-1624 GCF_002878395.1 Capsicum annuum | reverse complement strand
AAAAAATTGTCATGCAATACTAGTTGGTTTACGAACTCTTGGGGCACGGGGGAGGACGGGGAGGGAGATTAACCGATTCAGATCTAATGTTAGCATTTCCTACTGTGGGTGTCTCACCAATATTTTCATCATCTTCGTCTAAATTAACCGCATCTACTTCATTTTCTTCTTCTATACCATAATTTTCCTGAGCTTCTACATAATCTATATCGTGGACACCTACACCTATTTCTTCCTCAAAAGGTTGACTAAGAGGTACTGGAGGCGGAGGCACACGGATATATCTACTACTTGAATTACCTCTACCGCTAGTAATTCGCTTTTTACTACCACTACCACTTCCGGGACAAAAAATTTTAACACCTTTAGTGGCGAGGTTTATTCATTTATCCCTATTATAAATTAAACTAAAAAAAATTCAAAATACACAAATATAATAAAATTAGATATTCAACAATTAATACACAAATTAAAATTAAACGTAAGAGATGAAACGACAGTACCAAATTTTAAAAGTATCCAAAGGTTGCGACTTTAGAAACTTCCACTCGTACTTTGTACTCGCATAATTTAAAAATTAAAGTGAGCACTTAGGAAATTAAATATAGAATATTTGAGAATTGAGAATTGAGATTTGAGAGAGAATGAGATATGAGAGAATGAAAAATTGTGTGGAAAATAATTTGAAAGTTTAGGGTATTTATAGGATTTTTTTTTGGGTTTAAAAAAATATTTTGAATGATTTTTTTTTCTAATAAAAATGGCCAAAGTAGCCATTTGGACCCAAAAACGGCTATATAGTCATTGGGCCAACGGCTACATTGGGCCAATGATCCAATTGTGATTTAAAAAAAGAACGGCCCGGTTAATCGACGGGCCCGGATCTGGTTTGGTCCGGGCGGAGTTAACCGGGCCCAAAATAAAAAATAACCCAGCCCGAGATCCGGTACCCTACAGTTCGTGGGATGATCGGGCCGGGTTGACTAGGTGGGTCGGGTCAGCCCGGCCCATTTCACACCCTTATTTGGAGCTTACCTAAATTCAAATGATGAAGTAGTCCTCAAGAATCGCCCAAACCCAAAGCTCAAATTTCATGATCCGAACTGAGTTACTGGCCGCAATGGACATCCCGAACCATGAAGGACCGAGAGACCACTTAACATGTAATTATAAGCATAACTCATATGTTATAACAATTCGGGAGATAAACTGAAAACATGGTAGTCCGATAAACAAACTTATAGCTTCATAACGTCGTATCAAAAGGAAAAAAACCCCAAATCCAACCTAACACAGTCTACGAAGTCTCTATTAAACTGAAATAATAGTTTTTCTAGACTGGGACAAAGCCCCTGGCCGGACCATAAAATAACTAAAAACAAAAAACATCCATAGTACACCTTCGAAAGTAAAGGAGGCTCACCACTCTAAACTCTTGGAACAATCTACTGGTTTGCAGGACCACGGGGCTGGGCTTGAGAACTTGAAATATAGGGGTCAATACTTGAAAGTACTGGTACGTAGAATAGCCCAAAAAAATAATACATGTATTATTACAACATAAATGAGAGAATTTCATAAAGAAATTTAGCAAGGTAAACGAAAACACATGGGCATAATATGA
>NW_025874126.1:0-1610 GCF_002878395.1 Capsicum annuum | reverse complement strand
ACCGAGTGGGAGGTATAAAGCGACCTTACTTCCTTAGAACTACGTGCCCCTATAGGAGTGAGCCTGAGGCTGATTTATATAGTGATCACTAGTTTGTGTGGATTTGATATCGATAGTCCTACTCCGATGGCAAGGATAGGACGACTCTCCCCAATGTGGGTTGTATGTTGGATTCCATGTAGCTCACATGGTTTATGTCGGTTATAGTATCTCCCAGTGTGTGTATGTTTCCTTATGTCTATGGTGAATGGTGAAGTGATTTGAAAGTGGAATTGTGAAAGTTATTCTTTCGAAAGATTTAAATGATATTTACATTATGAGAATTGATATTCTTGATGAACTGAAAGTGATTGACAAATTATATGATGACTCACATGTGTTATTATACTTATTTCCTCCTCTCATGATTATGATGATTTTCTTAGGGTTATGTGAGTCTTTCATACATCCTGCACGTTTTTTATAAATATTTATGATGATGATGTTTATACAACTACATAAACCCCCATATACTCGATTCCTTTCCATGGTGCTAACCCACATCTTTGGATGTGGGTTGTATTTTCTCGGAATATAGGTTCAAGTGCTCAGTTTCAGGTTCGACAGTGATTCTTCGGGCACGCTGTTCTATATCCTCTGTTGTGGCGAGTCCTCATGTTCCGAGGACGTGATGTCTGATGTTGGTTTCACGGAATTGTTTACATTTGATAACTGAGTATGAGTCAGTTGGGGCATGTCTCAATGGCTCGCTGGTTTTATTGATTTTCTTAGAGGCTTGTCAAACTAGTATAAATGTTGGGAGTTGACTAATAAGTCATAGTTTGTTATCTTTCTGACATTCTTTTATTCTTGGATGATGATTACTCTGTTGATATTTGAGGGTTATTTATAGAAACCCCATTGATTTGTGTTGAACTAAATGAAAATGGCTCAGAGGGTTAGCTTGGGGCTACTCGTAGCCTCAAGCACCGTGTGACGCTCCAGGACCCGTTTTCCGGGGCGTTACATCAAAATTAAAATATGTTTGTGTATATCAAAAGTGCATTACTCCTACTTAAAAAACATAAGGGGTATTTATAGTATATGAGGAAACCCTAAAGTCAAAGCCCGAACAAAATAGAAGAAAAAAAGGTCAGTGCCACTAATGGTCCCTACTTATGCCCTGTCCTTGGGCGCAACTAGTATTTGGGGCTACCAAGGAGGTGCAAGTGGTGACCGCAAGTGTCAAACCAAAATTTCCTGCAAGTTAGCTCTCGGAATTTTTGGACTTCTGGCACTTGCTTTGCCCACATGCAGTCCACATGTACTACTTTCGGTCCACATGTTGACTTAACAAGTGTCAGGAGTCATCTGTTCAGCTCTTCTTCAATTCCCAAATATGCTTTGATCATGAAAAAGCCAAAAAGTGTTCCAAACATTCATAAATGCTCCAATAAGTAGCTAAAAACACCTTTTTCTTTTTATCCTTTTCATGAACTTAGCATCCAAAATATGATTTACTGTAAAACATATCCCAAACGCATCATATCTAACAAAACAACCTCAGAAACTTACATATTTTCCTCGTTTTAAGCGTCAAAAGTGCTATATTTTTATCGCACATCAAGACC
>NW_025874125.1:0-1450 GCF_002878395.1 Capsicum annuum | reverse complement strand
GCTGCTGTTCGTTAGAAGAGAGCGGACGAAGTAAAGGGAAGAATAACTCAGTATCCAACAAAGTTGTACGAATACCATCGTAGTTACTTTGGTAAGGTCGGATCTGATTGATAAAAGGAATTCCGAGAATGATATCTTCTGTGATATCCTCAGTTATGACAAAGTCATTGATAAGGCAAACGCCATTATTACAGACATGGGCTTTGCGAAGTTGATAATTAATTCGCATTTTTTCGCCCGTGGCCGAGTACAGGCGTGAAGTACTCTTTTGGAGATACCGAGTAGGGATGAGGCCTTTGACAATACAGTTACTGTCGGCACCGGTGTCGAAAAGAGCGACTTTGTTTATTACAAAGTCTTTGTCAATAACAATGTTTACCACAATGTGTTCACTGTAGGCCTTAATGGCTGCTACAGTTGTAGAGGTAGAAGGAACAGCAGAGATTTCTTCTCCGGGGAAAGAAATAGGTTCGATGGGATGATCAGTCGGAAGGCTGATATGAGGAGGTGGAGATGCATGAGGAAGAGCCTTTGGTGAGGCTGATTGTAAGACTTGTTCTGTTAGAACATGCAGTTCAACCTGATCAAGTCGGACTTTAAGGTTCTTGATTTCTCCTTTCAAAGTGGAGATTTCACCCTTGAGCTCTGCTATAGAGGGTTCGGAAGGAGTATTAAATTTAGCCATAACCTGTTTCATGGAGAAAGGTTGAATAATTGGCTTTGGTTTAGAAGTGCCTTCATCTGAAGAAAGCACAAGACGTTTGAGCTCTTGGAGGTATTTATTTCTAAGCTCTTCGTCATCAATATGTTCGATGATATCAAACAAGATTTCTTTTGGTTTGTCAGTAATGACATTGATAATTTTTCGTGAGCAAATACAGAAAGTGCCATTGCACTCACAGTCTTGCCCGGATTGGGAACTATCAGACTCGTAAGCGGCGTTGATGAAATCTTCGTCGCTATATTCATTCTCGGAAGAGGAACAAGAGTCAGATACTTCAGAGGGTTCTTCCATAATGGAGAAGAGTTTTTCTTTGGTTTCATCAGGAAGATCAAGTAAATTAATCTTCTTCTTTTTGCCAGATGAGCAGTCTTTCGCCCTATGACCGGTCTTGCCGCAAGTCCAGCAGGTGTCTTTGGATTTAGTAAAAGATTTGCGCCTAGTTTTCCGGCGAGGTTTATTCGACTCTTTATAGGAACTTGATTCCTTATAGGAAGTCTTTCTTTTCGGATAAGACCTCTTGTGACGCTTTGGGGGCATTCGTTTATGCTTCTTTCCGTCATGGAGGTCAGTAAAGCCGTAATCTTGACAGAAAGTTGTCAGACCGTATTTGTGGTTTTGCTTAAGTTGTTGTTTAAGCTTAAGGTCTGTACAGAGCTCTATTCCTGTAGTAGTGATGAAGCTTACTAAGTCTCCATAGGTGAGTATGTTGTAAGGAATTTGACCCTC
>NW_025874124.1:0-4042 GCF_002878395.1 Capsicum annuum | reverse complement strand
AACAACCTAGGGAATAAGCATGGATGAAAATTCACGTGAAAAAAAAACTCGGAAATGAATATGCATGGAAAATTAAAAAAGAAAAAATGATGCAGAATGCCTAGCGTGCCGTGCATGTTTTGACATGATAATAAGTACGTATAGTGTGTCATGCAGGGACCCACACCTAGAATGTCGTACAGGCTCCCATGTGTTGCCTTAAATATGACATATTGGGAGGCATATTAATTATTGGGACCCTTTATTTGCTTGAGTTCCCACTTCTATTCTGCACAGTACAAAAAATCCAAATGAAAAATTTATTCTCAAACTACTGCCAACGATGGGATTTCTTGTTTAACCCTCATTGCTATATTGAGGAATGTTTTTTTTTTTCGGTAAAAAGGAATATTACTATATAGAAAGGTGAAGAAGTGAATGTCTAAGGGCATAAATGTAATTTTATACTTCATGGTATTTTCAAGGATATAAATGTAATTTTATACTCCATGATATTTTAGTTTGTTGCACTAAAACTCTAGAGAAGTATCCAGATTCATTCTCTCTTAATTGCTGAACAGAGTAATTGATAGAAATATCGAATTAACATCTCTTTCAATGGCTTCTGCAAATCTCTCCTCTCTTTGTACGTCCAGAATTCATCTATCTTTCTAATCTTCTAACCTTCTCTCAGACTCATCTTCTTATTTTCTCGAAACCTGTTGCATATCAAATCGCTTTTCCAATTTTCAATTTCTGGTAAGCTCTTTATCGATTTTTTTTATTTTCTTTCATGTTCAATTTTTTTCACGTTTTTTTTTGTGGAATTTTATTTTTCATTATTTAGTACTTTCTTCGGTTCAATTTGTTTGGTTTATTTTTTTTATTTTTATTTTTAAATCTTTTTTTATTTTCTGGCAACATTTGTAATTTTAACTTTTCACATGTCACATTCAAGATTATAAGATTAAGGAATATTTTAGTATATTTTACATATCTTTTATTAAATATCGCAATATTAAAAAAAATTACTTTTTAAAATTTCGTACCAAATTAAAATAGATCAAACAAACTGGAACAGATAGAGTATTAACAGAATGGTGCATTTCTAACAAGAAAAATACAAAACTTGTAGATTTTAAATTGTGCTTCTGAATATGTATATATGTATTTTCAAAATTCAAACTTCTAAAATTATGTTTTAGCCAAAGGTTATTTTCATCAGCTTCTAATAATTATAATAAACTTATAAAATTCATTGAAAGTAATTTATAAACCATTACGGATATTATGTCATACCCAAGTTGAATTTCTTATTTATAATTTAATTCATAATATAATATAATATTATTGATGAGTAAAGTTTTAAACTATGGCTTGAGATTACTTTTAATTAAGATATTGTAATGAAATAAAAAATTACAATGGGATTGAACTAATATGGAAATAATTGACACGTTTAGTTCATACTCAGAGATGTTTGGATCGAATTTTCTAATATTTCCCTTAAAAAATAAGCTTCAAATACTTAAAGAAGAGATGTTGTCTTCCGACTCATCCTTTTGGAAAGGGGCAGTCAATAGTGAGATTGAATCAACCTTTAGCAACCATACTTGGGAGTTGGTTGATCTTCCTCCAGGTAATAAACCTTTAAGTTCTAAATGGATCTCCAAATAAAAAATGAAAGCAGATGGTACTATTGACAAATACAAGGCAAGACTTATAGTAAAAGGCTTCAAATAGAAGGAAGGCCTAGATTACTTTGATACATACTCACCAGTAACAAGAATAACGTCAATTCAGATATTGATTGCCTTGGCGGTGGTATATGATCTTGAAATCGATCAAATGGGTATGAAAATAGCATTCCGAAATGGATAATTGAAGAAAAAAATTTACATGGAATAACTCGAGGGTTTTATGATTCCTAATAAAGGAAAGAAGGTGTGTAAATTAGTTAAGTCACTTTATGGACAAAAACAAGCACCTAAACAGTGGCTTGCGAAGTTTGACCAAACCATGTTGGCAAATGGTTTAAGATAAATGAATGTGATAAATGTGTTTATATTAAAGATACTCCAAATCACAAGGTCATTGTTTGATTGTATGTGGATGATATATTGATCATCAGTAGAGACATTTCTGAAATAAATGCTACGAAACAAATGCTGGAGAGCAAGTTTGATATGAAAGACCTTGGAGTTGCTGAAGTGATCTTAGGAATAAGAATCCATCGAACTCTACAAGGGTTGGCATTATCACAGTCTCATCACATTGAAATGGTACTTGACAAGTTCAAGTACTTAGAATTTGGAATAGCCAAGACTCCATTGAACGTGAGATTTACACTTCAAAAGAATGAAGGCGAAAGCAACTCATGGTTAGACTACGCAAGATTTTTGGGATGTTTAATGTATATCATGAATTGTGCACGACCAGACATAGCATGTGATATTAGTAAATTAATTCGGTACATGAGTAATCCAAATAAAACTCACTGGATGGCAATGAAAAGAGTTTTGGGGTATCATAAATACACTCAAGCCTATGCTTTTGTCACGATCCAATTTCTAGGTCATAATAGTGCCTACTATAACCCATCAGTAGGCAAGCCAACCCGTAGCCCAGAATGGCTAGTAATGGACTACCTAATTATATATAGAAAAAAAAGTGGAGTAGATGAGATAAGAGAATCAAATACATAATGAACTCCCCAAAGATGGAAGTATTAGTATAAGAGATTCTACAATAATAGATTTCAAAGTGACGTACAAATGAATACACTGATACAACTTATCTCTACATTCAATATAGAGACTAGTCTAATACAAAGAGAGAGATGAGTAGTACTCCGAATGTCAGGAGTTCACTCTAAGTCTCTGAACCATGGCCACTCCGCACATGCACAATCAACGGTGATAACTAGTACTTTGATTTGCAGGCTGCAGAAGTGTAGTATGAGTACCAAACAAATGGACTCAATAGGCAACTGCCAATTGACCTCCCAAGATAAAGTTGATATACACAGCATATAAATAGAATAAAAAGTACACCCAAGAGTCTAGAGCTTATATAAAAAGTCAATGAGAATAATAAAGGACACCTATTATGTTCACGTTTGATAGTCTAACATAACAAGCCGAAGGAAGTATTAAGGTGAACTATCTTATTCTAGCCACATTCATTAGACGTCAATACTACACCGTATATCCCAGGACAATATACGAATGAAGAGTGAAAGAAATATATATAGCAATATACAAGTTCAAGAAACTAATATACAATATAAACAAACGGAGAAAGGGATATACGGTAGTGCCATAGCTTGATTTAGCTGGATACATACATATATATATATATATATACAGACACATAAACATGAGGTCATCTCAAAAAGTAGTCTAGATCATCATATCCTCATTCTAAGACCCCATCATGATACTATCAAGAATCAATACTAGCATACTCAGGGTTTCCAATCTATATGGCTAAATATAATATAATCGTGTACTATAATACCATATAAGAAAGAAGAGGGCAAAGACATACCTTAATTCATGATACCGGATCAATGACCAATTTGTCATAAGTTAGCCATAATAATGATCATAACACTATCAATAACAGCGCGAATAACCATTTACTCTGGACAACCAAATACCTAGCCGAGCCTATGCATAACCCCACTTTCCCAGACTCAGAATGTTAAATTAACACACACTAATACAAAACATATTCTTCACCCATCTCCTTGTAACCATCCATACCGATTGATAGATATAGGTGCATATTGGTGATAGGCGATACGCGTGCAGAAATGAATGCAGGGTACACAATCAATATCATAACTCATCATCATGACCATCATTATCGTAATCAACCTCTAGCCTTGTCGAGTATTAATGTATTTTCATAATATCCTCCGGCCCTGTTTGGTATTAATATCATCACAATAGCATCATCCGGCCTTGCCGAGTATCAATATCATCACAATATTACCCTCCGACCTTATCGGATATCAATATCATCACAATAGTATTCTATGGCCTTGCCGGGTATCAAT
>NW_025874123.1:0-1096 GCF_002878395.1 Capsicum annuum | reverse complement strand
AGATAATCATGTGTCAGAGTTCATGTTCAATAAGTAAGTTCAGTCTATCGGTATTCTCAGCTTAGTCAGTCTCATTCGAGGACGAATGTTCCCTAGGGGGAGATAATGTAAGACCCCATAAAATTTTTAGCTTAATTCAGTCCTTTAATCTTGTTGAATGTTCCCAAGGGGGAGATAATGTAAGACCCCATAAAATTTTTAGCTTAATTCAGTTCTTTAATCTTGTTAAGGGGCCTCAGACTTAGAATATTCTAGAAAAGTATTCAGACTTAGTGTTATTTTAGCCTTTGAAAGTTGGAAATCTTATTTCGCAGCCTTTACATTCATTAAATGTTGATATTTGAGTTAACTAATGATCAGGAATGTCAATAGGTGTTCCCGGATAAGTTTTGGATTTTTCGGACTTTATTTGAAGCACTTTTGGAATCCTAAACTATTGAATCAACGTTATCTTGATGCGTCGCATCGACTATCATATTTATAAATGTTTTCCCCAGCTCCCAGCATCCAATTTCAGTGAACCAATGTGGACTCAACGCAGCGCATTGGCTATCACATCAATACCAACGACGCAGCGCGTCGGCCTGCGCATCGGTGGTTCAGTTTATAGTCATTAAAAAGCTGTGTCCTCAGGGTTAATTAAGTCTTTTTCCTACGCCCTTCAGCCTCCATAACATAAAATTTAGCCCTCTTTTAGTAAGTTATATTCATTCTTTCACAAATTACTCAAGAACAAAAACCCTGGGTGAATTAAATTCAAATTCAAGGCTCAAGATTCCACCTTTAATTTTCTAGAATTCACCAACTAAGGTATGTGAAGTGTTCATCCAAGGGTTCCTTCCACCCTTGGAGTCCAAGAAACTCTTTTAAAGCTCATGTAGAGTGATTTCATGATTTTCATGATTTGAATTAAAGTGTATTCATGATTTATTACAAGATTCATGTAGAGTTAATTGATATGTGTACTTTATCATGTGGATTCATGTTGAAACTCTTGGAATTGTGTAATTGGAATTGAATCATTATGCCTACATGTTGTTTAAGTATTATGTACATATATTATGCCCCACAAGTGTTTGGTGAATTGTCCATGTGA
>NW_025874122.1:0-1150 GCF_002878395.1 Capsicum annuum | reverse complement strand
ATTTTTCTTGCCTTACTTGGTTGACAGACATCCCCTCACACGTTAATTATGGTAAATTTAGATACCTCTTCTTGATTTCATTTAATAAGTAGGAAGGATCTCTTTTTACTTGTTCTATTCATGGAAATTTCAAATGTTATAATAGGGTATTATTTCTTTATGGCAACTACAGCATGATTGGTGGAACGGATTGATTTACCCTATCCATTTAAGGGAACAATACCCTTAATTGATTCAATATATGTTATTCTTCTTCCATTAAATATTATTCTTCCTTCATTATTTGGGATTATGGATGGCCTTCCTCACTATACAAACTCACCATTCTCTTTATCTAAGAGGACAAACTTCTCCTCCGCTATTACTCCCTCTATTTTCTCTTAAAAGTACTTTGAAGTTCTTTGGCACTTTGGATTTCGAAAAACATTCGGTCTTGTCCTTGCTGCAATTGTTTTGGGTTTTATTATTATTGTTTGGTGCCTAAGCGGTTAGTCTCTATCGACGCATTCTTTTCTTATTCTGTAGCATTTGTGATAGCAAAGCATAGAAAGCATATCTATAGGAACTAATTTAAAATAATTATGATTTTGCTTTTTTCACTGTCATAAAGAAGATTAAAAAAAGAAAAGAATAGCTTACTAGAGTGTACTATAACTAGTTCTAGCTGTTTTCTTGAACAGTAGAACATTTGGTGCAAGTTGAAGACATTCTGGGTATTGTTGTTCGTATTTTCTTGTTCTGTGTTTGCTTTGTTTGACTGTGGTTTCTTGTGAAAGTTTTGTCATAGTTGAACACAGCTTAGGGTTTTACTTTTCATAGCTATTTTCTACTTTCTTTCTGATATTTTCTTGGGTTTTTGCTTTGTTTCTTGCATGAAAATGTAGGTTCTTTTTCCCCATTTTCTTTTTTTGGGCCAAGGAGGGTCAGTGATGTGGTGGGCAGAGGGGCCAGTGTGGGGGTATTTTGTTTAATTCTTTCCAAATTAATGTGAAGATAATGTTTGATAGAATCTTATTGGGAAGACAAAGTGTGTGTATCACATTCCGCAAAGTGGGGGAAAAGGTGAGGAAATTTAAGAGTGGATTTTGAAGGATGAATGATAACTCATCTAGAGAAATGAATGAGAGACAACCTCAAAGGCCTTGTGGTT
>NW_025874121.1:0-1762 GCF_002878395.1 Capsicum annuum | reverse complement strand
TGTCTTTCTCTGATTTGTTCCTTCCTCGGCAAGCTTGGGAGTTTCCTGATGTAAGCTCCCTGGGTACGGTTTCGGAGTTTATGTAAATGCCCTATCTTCAAAGGGAGCTGCTGACTTAAGGTATCCCCTGATCCGAGGGTGAGCTAGAATTTTGTATGGTGAAGAGGAAAGGAAGAAGTTATTGTAAAGGAACATGACATTGACCATTTCCGCTGCCTGCCTAAAGGTTTATTGGTAGCTCTTAGGTTCTCTGTCAGTAGAGTGATTGCCAAAACCTAGGTATGTTTTCAGAGAATAATAAGAAGAGACGGTTGTAGCTTTTAGCTATGTTTCAATTCTCGATTCTAGTATTAAGCGAAAGGTTACGCCTAGAGGTTCTGTATTATGGGTCAATCCTACTCTACTAGCGCTAATAGGAAGCATAGGGGAAGAAGCGCAACACCTAGGAATCAACAACATGAAAACTTTGTTCTAAGTCAGCCCTTCCCTTAGCGGACTTAGGACTAAAAGAATGGTTGGGACAACAAACATCCATCTCGTTCGTCCTTTGGATACCCATATAACCATCGAAGTACGGGTCGGCCGCCCAAGAGGAATGGCTATCTTTCTCTTTACTTACGCAATTTCTTTCTTTGTTGTTGAAGGAGTCTCTTCTTTTTTGGCTGCTCCCGCAACAAGTTCTTTTCAGTATTGTAATAATATTGCTTGCCACTCTTTGGTATGGTAAACCAACTCCAACCAAGCCCAACACTTAAGATGGCACTACTTCAACATTCAATCGCACAGCATTAAAGGTAGCAAAGCTGATAGATTATAACAGCATCAGACCATTAAAAACTTACTTAACCGATCAGAAACTAGACAAACCGCAGGTCGATATAATAGTAGTTCTTTTCAAAGGTAAAGTGAAGTCCCAACATTCCTCATAACACCGAACATCTCATATGAGAGATTCCAACAAAGAATGGCTACCTCGTAACTGCTTCTTCTGCAACGGAACATGGTGCGCTTGAAGTGGGGGGTGTGCTTTCCCTACTGGGCTGGGCCCTTCCCTATAAGGCCCCACCGTTGAGGCATAAGCGCCCTCTTGCTACCCATATGCGAGGCGCTGTCTTAGCCTTCCCTGACCAGGATCGCTCCCACACCTGTAGCGTTCGTGATCGGCCTCCCACATAAGGAGTGAACACTTTAGACTAGGTTTTGGCCCATACCATACATGCAAACACAACAAACCAAACCAAATAAAGACACAACTTTACTTAATTAAGTGAACAAAAGATATAGAACTTCATTCAACATAACAAAGAAAGCAATACATCACACTACTTTGTGTCTACAGACACTTATTGAAATAAAAGTCGAGGGACTTCTTTCTTCTTTCTAAGTTTAAATAGAGGAGAGGAAAAAGCTCTATAAGATAGATGGATCACCTCCTTTCTCGGGAGAGCTAATACTTGTTGGGTATTTTGGTTTGACACTGCTTCACACCCCCCACGTGGATTGGCCAGGGTCTTCTTCGGCTAATGAGACCTCAATCCCGAAGCCTTCGAAGTATCTTTTTGATAGGTGCCTCTTTTTGTATGGAGAATTCGCTGCTAATAGATCTCGCCCAGTGTCCCCCTCCTTCCCCCGGCCACCTTTCTTCGAGAAATGTCAGCATCCTCTTTGAAACCGGTGCACTAGAAGCTTTAGACCGCACTTGAGCAGGTTAATCGTAAGTGTTGGAAGCTACTGCTAAGGGAATCCCCCTCATCTAGAAAGG
>NW_025874120.1:0-2016 GCF_002878395.1 Capsicum annuum | reverse complement strand
CTTGCAAACAAACATTTTGAATCTAAAATGGGAAACAGTCGGACAAGCCTCTACTTCTAACTAGAGAGCCACTGGGATAAGCCCCAGCTGACTCAAACTAAACACAATCAAATATCTACATACTTCATTAATAATAAGTTTGATAAAATGGTTCCTCAAACTATGAAGACTCACCAAGCTTCTAGATGTAGGTAGAGATGCCCAAAATCAATCACGCTGCTAAAACTGAGCACCAAAACCTACCTAATTAAACAATGTAGCACATAGACTTATATATGGATCAGTACTTCTGGAATGTACTGATCATATGGGGGTGAATGCATAAGTAAAATAATAACTCACTATGTACTTAGATTTTCAAACAATCCATGCTAAGTGTAAATGACTCACCTTAGGCTTGAATAAAACAAAAGCTATAAAAATCATAAACATGAATAATGAAGCACAATGACAAACTTTGTGATCCATAACACTTAGTTCTGAAGGCTTTACTTTTAATCTTTCTTAGGGAGGTTCTTCTAACCAACATAAACCATGTGAGATATCGTGGAATCTAACATTTTACCCTTATTGGGGAGAGTTTTCCTACCCTTTTCATCGAAATAGGACCTTAACATAAGGGATCACTATCTATAAATTCGTCCGTATTGGGAATAAGATTAACCTACATTGGCTCATAGTTTTGGGGTATGTGACCTTTGACTCATACCCAACTCGATGGTAAATACTACTCCCTTATTGCTTAATGCTTATACTTTAGGAAATCCACCTTAAAATAGCATAAGGGCTTATAATGAAAATTAGATATGCTTCTCTTTGCCTTAAACTATGATCAAAATGAACAATTGTGGATTCCTTTTCTTAGCTTAGGAGAAAAAGATCAATTCTTGCTTTAAATATTGATATAATCTTATCAAAGAATGCTTAAAAGCATAATCTTCTTGAAATCTCAATACTTAAACTTAGGGCTTAAAACCCATGATTTAAACTCATATCTATTCATAACAAAACTTCATGCTCAATAACAATCTTGAAATACTTCAACAATATCAAGTAAAGATAGTGCAATCTCATGCATAATATAAATTTTATAAGTTAAAACATAAACATAAGTAATTCTTGATATACTCAAAGCTGTAAATCTCAGGATAATCACATGCTTCAAGAATATATACTTGGGTATGAACCCTACTTCAAAACAATTAAATAAAATCTTAAAATCATGCAATTTGGGCACAAGGGTGAAAGGATACCTTTGTTCATAACCCCCACATACCTTAATAAGCTTGACTTGGTGTAAAACCATGAGTTTGGAAGCCTTGAAGATGATCTTGAAAGCTTTTCTTGAATTTCTTAGATTAGGAAACTTAGTTTCTTGCTTATCTTGAAGAAAGTGTAATGGAGTTTTTGGTATTCTTGAGAGGAGGTTAGGATTTTCTTGGAGAGTGAAGTGAAGGAGAATGGGCAAATAATGCTTAAACCAATTTTTAATCTCTTGTTTTTATGATTTAGGTCGATGGGAAAAGACCTAACTGCCCCTCAGAAGATTAAACTCATAACTGGAATGTCATTTGGAGGCTTGGCGCGATGTGATGACATACTTATCGCTATACCCAGTGCGATGCAATGCGATCACGTTGATCTGCTGAAATCAAAATTCAAACATGACCCAAATCTCATCCAAAAATTCCGAAACTTCTCTGAGACATGCTCTTTACAGCCTTGAACATGAATCAACTCACAAACCATCATCTCGGAGTTCGGAAGGTCAACTTAAAATTCCTCGAAGTTAAGAAGTTAAAATAAGGTAAAGTCTTCAACACTTGGTTAAATTTTCAGGCTTTAAGCCTCTGATGCAAGCACTAGGATCTGAACTAAACTAAGTCTAATACGGTGTATTACATTATACTACAATCAAGTTCAATCTATCTACAAGTAAGCATTACCTAACTCGAGTCCAATTGCTCATGAACCAACAAGTTTTGCCTTCCCTTTTCTTGAAGCTTCTTCTTCTTC
>NW_025874119.1:0-2645 GCF_002878395.1 Capsicum annuum | reverse complement strand
TTTTTTTTTGGCCACGTCAGCCGTAAAGGGTGAATTTAATTCACTTGAAAGTTGTTAAGGGGGGTAAATAAACGAAAGTTAAGTTTAAGTGTTAAAGTGAGTTTGGAGGATAAGTTCAGGAGGGAAAAGATGTCTTTTCTTGATAAATAATTATATAATTCCAACTCATGACTTATAAATAAGATGAAAACAATTTTGCATACCGTTGTTTCAAGACTTCAATGCAAGAGAATAAACATGATTTAAAACTTTCTACTTTTAATAAAATATATATTTTCTACACCACCAGATAAAGTTTACTTACAACAACAAATAACATACTACGATAGCAAGATCGATATGATAATTTGAAAAATAAAATAGCACATGTTATTTACAGGTTAAATTGTAGTAATAATATAACTATAATGTCAACCTACATAAATTCGTTCAAATTTCTCAATGGTGAATAAATAATATATTGTTAAACTTGTCGTTTTAGGAATTAAATTGCTCTAGGGGTGTGTTGGTATGACGAAAAATATATTTTTACTGGGAATATATTTTTTGAAAACTATTTTCCAGCGAAATAAGAGTGTTTACTTTTTTATGTTTTATATATAAGAAAAATGTATTATTTTAAAAATATTTATATCACCTAGATAAATAATATAGAAGGTGAGAGTATGGAGATAAGATTGTGGGGTGGTGAGGATGCGCTATGGGGGGAAGGGTGACGATAGAAGTTGAAGATAAGCTGTGTTTAGAGGGAGGGGGGCTCATTTCAAAAACCTTATTTTTCTGATGAAAATATTTTTCAAAAGTTTTGACAAACTGAAGATGAGAAAAGTAAAAAATATCTTTTATCATACGGAACACACTAATACACCAAATGACCGAGTGGTCATTTGATTTATCAAAAAAAGTAGCCGACATTTAGTTTACAAAAAAAAAAAATAGTCATTTCTTTTCTTCTAGCCATCTTCTTGTACAAGTTTATTTCTTCTTTTCGTCCCTGCTTTTCTGTTCTTCTTTGTTTCTGCTTCGTCCTTTCTTCTATTCTTCTTTTCTTCTTCACTTTTTCTTCGTTGCTTTCCCCCATTGAAGTTTTTTGAAAGCTCGCTTTTTTAAGATTCGACATGTCGTAAACATGAATCATTTTAAGTGAATAATATATGAAAAGACTCGAAATAGCGAGACGAGCTCATATCTAAAATTTAAGACTATTTAGAGGAGATTTATAGATGGTCGGAACTGAAAGAACTTGCAAACGATCATGTTTTTCAAAGGATGTTGCAGTTGAATTCAAGCCTGAGGTTCTTTAGAGTTGATAGCTGCTACTTTATTATCTTCAATATAGAAATTGAAAATTTATGTGTAAATTATTTTGTTCTAGTACAATTATTATAAGAGATATTATTCGAGCTTTGCATGTGGTTAAATCGAAAAGGGCATTGATTTAGTTAGTTATTGAGTTTGTATTTAAGTCATTATGTACGTAGTTTCGTTTAAGAGCTTAACCAAAATTTTATTTTTCACAATGGGTAACCAATTAGCTGGAGCAAAGAGGACATGTAGCATTGTTCCATTTCGGGGACAACCAATTGAGGAGAAGGACAACTATTACAGTTAACTACTAATATTGTATAGTTGTGTCCCTCTGTTCCAATTGCAAAATGTTGAACAGATTGTAACTAAACATATGTTGACTAGAACTAGAATATCCTGTGAATCTTGTCATTAGTTGTAATACATTTTCAGCTTTGCTTCAGGTACATGTAAGGGCTACTGTTTGATTTTACTAGGATCTCGAATCAATAACTTGGTGACTATTAGTAACAAGATACTTATATCATTAAGCTATTAAAGATGAGTTGAAATTAAAATGAGGCTATACTAACATTTTCAGTAGAACAAATAGACTAGAATATAATCCTAAGTTCTCTCAATGCATCAATTATTTCACATGAATTTTGAGGTTTGGAGTAAATTTATCATAGAAAGGCATGTTTTGGTGATAAATTTTTCTGGTGCAAAAATGTATATGTAAATATATCTATATCTATGATACATAGCTATACAGCATATATATAAAATATCGATACATCATATATGCACATTTATACTATTTAGACAAAATCAATACATTACATAATACACTATCAATACAATATTGATACACATTTATACATCACTTATATAATATCCATATATTACATATACACTACAAGACTATTTATGCAATATCGATATATATACACTGCATAACTATTTATACATCATATATAAGTTTATACACCATTCATACAATATCGATGCATTACATATACAATACATAAGTATTTATATAGTATCAATATATTACATGTACACTATATAACTATTTATACAATGTTGATACATTACATATACATTGGATATAAAACATTCGAGAAACTATATATGAATTTTACTTGGTGATTAATTATTAGTTATGAAAAAGAAAAATAAGAAGGGGAAGGCAAGGGTATTTAGCCATGATTTTTATACCATTTAGTCACGTTAATCAGGGCTAAAATGTGAGTATTTTAATATTTTGGCTATTTTTGTATAAATTAAAACATAATGATTTTTTTTATAATATAAATACTTTACTATACATATTTAAAATTGTACTAGAAAAAATT
>NW_025874118.1:0-1290 GCF_002878395.1 Capsicum annuum | reverse complement strand
TCATCTTTTTTATTTGGTAACTATTTAAAGACGTAATTACACTTTTACCTTATTGACCCCACTTAATTAAAAAAAAATTGTAGCACATTTTTTTATGTAGGACAATTTGGTAAAAATAATCAAGTCATTTCCTTATTTTTTAAATTCCGTACTCAATCAAATAGCGACACATAAAATGAGAAGGAGGGAGTATATATTATCCCGTTTTCAAGATAGTTATTTACAAGTAATATTTAACTTTAAATATAAATTGAATGTCATCATTATATTCTCACTTTTTCTTTGACACCTTTTCAATTTATCTCTATTTATCTATTTTTTTTAATTTTTCATTCGGTATTGGGTATCCGCATTGAAGCTTTGACTAATCCGGATCGTGCGTTGTAGGGCCTATTAAGATGGCAGTGCTTCCAATAGAGTTTTTTTCCATACCCAGAGTTAAACCCTCAACCTCTAATTAAGGGTGAAACAATCTTATCCACTGAACCACAACCTATGGTGGTCTATATATCTACCTTCATTCTTATGAGGTGCCTAGTTGGGGATCACTCTCAAAGTCTTGAGAGTCGCTCCACATATATATCTTTTTGAGTTTACTTCTTGTCTTTAGAGTCACTCCATCTCCTCCTCCTCCTCCTCAATTGCCCCCATTGACTTGCAACTTATACAACTCAAATATATATATACACAATATTCATGTGCTCACAATTCAATTCTTCACCATTATCATCTTCCCTCATGGTTCTCCCAAAGTGCAATTTCTTGTCACCAAGACCCATTCTACATTTTCAAAATGGGTGCCAAAATTCACCCCCACAAGACACACAAGAGGCTCAACTAGCTCAAAATCAAGAAGCTCACTTCCAACAAGACACACAACAACAACAACAAGAAGGCAATAACAACAATGAAGAAGAGGAATTATCTGAAGATAATGTTAAGGATAATTCTACAAAAAGTATTCCAATAACACCAGAATGTGTTAGTACAACTAGACAAATGATGATTTGTCCACCAGCACCAAAGAAGAAAAAGGCAATTCAAGTTACAAAGAGAAAATTAGTGTTTCTCGATGTTTATGATGAAGTAGAATCAATGTTTCCTCCAGTTTTACTGGCAGATCTTGGTAATAAGATCAAGAAAGCTAGGGAAACAAGTCCCATCTTATGATCAGTATGTTTTAATGAATCAAATTTCTTATAAATTATATAGTATGATACTAGATCTTAATTTAGTACTGTGTACTCTACCCTACTGATTATTATGAAGAAGAAACTATTCTCATGTTTC
>NW_025874117.1:0-7795 GCF_002878395.1 Capsicum annuum | reverse complement strand
AAATATATCTATATTTAATTTGAGTTAATCAGCAACATTTTTATATTTTGAATTATGTTTAATTTACATTTTTTGTGCAATTAGCGAAAGTGAATAAAAAGGTTATAGGTAATATTGCTCATCAAATTTTTATAAATAAATAACTATCAAGGTATGTTGTCATGCTTATTTAGCCTTTTAATTATTTTAATACTATTTATCATTAACACTAATTTTTTTTATCATAATTACTTACCTAAAGATAAATTATAGAATAAACAATGAAAAGTCGCCTAAAAATAAATTATAGGACGAACAAATTTAATAAGGAAAATTTGCTTCCACATCATTTAATAAATTGTATAATATTTTAACTTAAACTATGATCAAATAATTTGAAGAGTTTGAAGAGTCAAAAGAAGAGTAATCAAATTTTATATTTATAATTATAATTTCGAAAGAATTTTAAATAATCTTTTATACTTTATTATAAATTTATTGGTATAATTTGAGTAGGAGTCTTACGGAGTAGGAATAGAGTGCACGGTTAAAGTGAGATGGTGGAGGTAAATTTTGGTGTGTGGGGGTGGGGGGTGGGGGTGGGGGTGGGAGGTGGGGGTGGGGGTGGGGGTGAGGGAGGGGGAGGGGGAGGTAATGATAGAAACAAAGTTTTATATTTTTTTTATAATGAACAATATTATAAATTGTATGTGCATAGTTTTTAAATTAAGAGTGGTAAATTTTTAAATTTGAACTAAAAATATTTAAATTAGAGAAATCAATTACTTTTAGTGCAGTTAGCTGTTAATTTTAAATCGATAGGCCAAAAAATTAAAATTAGAAATGAAAGAAAAAATGTAATCATGTATCTTAATTAGTTAAATATATAAACGTAAAAGTCCAACTGCAAAATAATAATAATTTAATAATTATATTAATTATTTTTGAAAATCAACAACAACATATAGTTATATAAGAATAGTAATTTCATCCTTTACATATAACATCTAAAATAATTGCGACTATGATTAATAATTTAACTATTAATAATTATTTTTAGTATTCTATAATCAATTTAAAATATGATAATATGATATAATTAATTCTTTTTAATAATTTATTAGTTCAAACAAATAAGTTAGTACTTAATGATATTCTTAAAAAGGAAGTATTCCGCGCTTTGTGCGGGTACTTATACTAGTATATATTATAAAGCAGAGGACGAAGCACCAGAATAAGCCAAGTGGCAAGATGCTAAGAAGCCACGTGTCCAATTTTAGGACAAGTTTAATAGTATTGTAATAAGATTTTTATAACTATTTGAATTTGAAAATAGATTATCTTTTAAATAAATATTATTATTATTATTAATTATTTTAAAAATATAAACCAACAATGAAAGAGTTCTAAATGAACTCTTATATTTCATAAACTTATATTTATCAAATATAATAATAAATATATTATTATTATTATCATTGATAAATATAAATAATATATTTGTGGTGCTTATTCTTATTTGCGGGTATTTTAAAATCTTAAATATGAATTAAAATTTAATAACTAAATTCAACAGATATATCTATTTTAAATACTTTTATATATCTTGGTTTGTCTATTTATTTTTATATAAAAAATAATAATAACAAACAAAAGAAAGAAAGAAAGAAAGAAAGAAAGAAAGAAAGGAAGGAAGGAAGGAAGGAAGGAAGAAAGAAAGAAAGGAAAGCCAATAAGAGAAAAGAGAAGAAAATTAAAAAAGCGTGCAAAAAGGAAAAAAGGTTAAACTATAAAAAAAATAATTAAGACTAATAAATTATTAATTTAAAATTTGAAATAATTATAAAATAAAATTATACATCAAAAATAGTTACTTATCACATTAGAGAGTTCTAATTGGACTCAAATCAAGTTTTGAATTGAAAGATTAAATATTTTAATTTGAAATATATTATCCTTTTAATAAAAAGCTATTCATTATCTCAAAAATAAAACTCATAATTGAAGAATTCTAATAGATATTTGCTATATCAAACTTATCTCTTTAAAATTCAAATGCTATAAAATATATTTGAATATAATTTATTTATATATTAATGAAATACACTGGGTTTGTTATTGATTAATCAAAGATGAAAATTTTATTAAATAATAATAATAATAATCCCTTTTAATTTTAAATTTAACTTGAAAGATAAAGATCCTCTTTAAATTTGAATTGATAAACAAATCTTTTATGCATTCTAAATTAATAAAATAATAATATAATTAAAATAAAAATTATTTAAATGATAAATATATTATTTGAATTTTGTATGAAAAAATACACATTGATTATTTAGTACTGCAAATTCACAAAATTGACAACTGTACAGCTTATCATTAAGAAAGTAAAAACATGATTACAAATTTTAAAAACAAATTATCAAAAATTAATTAAATAATTTTTTAAACAAATTACATAAAAAAATTAAAAACTCCCTCATAAAAAGTCATACTAAATGCACACGTTTGGACATTTATTTTTTTCTTTAAAAATATCATAAAAATAAGAAGTCACGTGGCAATTTTCAGGACAAATTTAATAATTTGTAATAAATTATTTAGAAATATTTGAATTAGAATTTATTATTTTAAAAAAAAAATTATTAGTAGCTTAAAGTTAGGAACATAAGATTGAAGAGTTCTACATGAACTCTTACTATTTCATAAACTTTATCTCTTTTAATTTTAAATTTAAATTGAAAGATGAAGATCCTCTTTAAATTTGAATTGATAAAAAAATATTTATGCATTGTAAATTAATAAAATAAAAAGATGATTACAGTAACAATTATTTAAATGATAAATATATTATTTAAATTTTGTATGTAAAAATACATGTTGATTACTTAGTACTGTAAATTCACAAAATCCTACACAAAATTGACAATTGTTCAATTTATCATTAAGAAATTATATGATTACAAACTTTTAAAACAGAAATAATTAAATAATTTTTTAAACAAAATTAAATAATAAAAATATGAAAAATCCCCTCATAAAAAGTCATACTAAATGCACACGTTTGGACATTTATTTTTTTCCTTAAAAATATCATAAAAAATAGAAAGAATGTCTCCTTTTTTTTTTCTTTTCTTTAAAAAAAAAAAAAAAAATTCAATGAGTTGAGTTCCCAATAAAATGCTAACTCTTGCCCTTTTTAAGTTTGGAAATATATATTTTTTAATATGATTTATTTTCTATATCTATATCTATCTATATATATTATAAAGAAGAAGATGAAGCACCAGACGAAGCCACGTGACAAAATGTTGATAAGTCACGTGGCAGTTTTTAGGACAAGTTTAAAAGTATTGTAATAAAATATTTATAATTATTTAAATTTGAAAATATTAGGCTTTTTGATGAAAAAAGAGATTCTCATTAACTTTAAACTAGAAATCTATAGTTAAAGAGTCCTAAATAAACTCTAACTATTTCATAATACTACTAATAATTCTTTTTTTTAAAATAATAAATTCTAATTCAAATATTTTATTTTATAATAATAATAATAATAATAATAATAATAATAATAATATCATTGGTTTCAAAATATTATTTAATACATCACATTTAAAAAAATAAAGGATAAACAAGAATAATAACAAACTAAACCTTTTTTAACAAATTAAGATAAAGATAAAATTTGTTGAATATTAGATTGTTGAATTTGTGTTAAATTTTGAATTTTCAATAGAAGTTACAGATTCTGTTAAATATTAAAAACAAACTCTATACTAGATAAAGCTGAATTTGAACTAACTAAAAGATAAATTTGAATTTGAATTTAAATGATAAAAAATATTTAAATTTGAAAATATTAGGCTTTTTTTTTTTAAAAAAAAAATTCTCCTTAAATTTAAACTATAAATCTATAGTTAAAGAGTCCTAAATAAACTCTAACTATTTCATCATCATCATCGTCATCGTCCTCGTCGTCCTCATAGTAGTAGTAGTTGTTGTTGTTGTTGTCGTCGTCGTCGTAGTAGTAGTAGCAGCAGCAGCAGTAGTAATATAGTAGTAATACATGTATAATAGTAGTTGTCACCGTAGCATTAGATTATTTTTGAATCCATAGCATAATAATAAAAATAGTATAATATAATAATAATAAAAATAAAGTAGTACACATATATATATTAATAGTAGTAGTAGCGGTAGTAGTAATATATTATATTTTAAAACATTTGATCAAATTTTAAATGAAAGATAAATAATAATAATAATAATAATAATAATAATAATAATAATAATCTCATTGGTTTTAAAATATTATCTCAGTTCAAATATATAAATTATTACGTAAATATATATCACATTTAAAAAAAAAAAGATAAACAAGAATAATGACAAACTAAACCTTTTTTAACAAATTAAGATAAATATAGAATGTGTTGAATATTAGATTGTTGAATTGGTGTTAAATTTTGAATTTCAAATAGAAGTTACAAATTATGTTAAATATTGAAAACAAACTCTATTCTAGATAAAGTTGAATTTGAACGAACTAAAAGATAAATTTGAATTTAAATGACAAAAAAGATATAAATTTGAAAATATTAGGTTTTTTAAAGAAAGAAAAAGATTCTCATAACTTTAAACTAGAAATCTACAGTTAAAGAGTCCAAAATAAACTCTAACTATTACATAATAATAATAATAATAATAATAATAGTAATAATAATAATAATAATAATAATAATAATAATAATAATAATATAGTAGTAGTAGTAGTAATACATATATAATAGTAGTTGTCATTTTAGCAGTAGATTGTTTTTAAATTCATGTCATAATAATAATAATAATAATAATAATAATAATAATAATAATAATAATAATAATAATAAAAATAACAATAATAATAATTTCATTGGTTTCAAATTATTATCTTAGTTCAAATATATACAGTATTAGGTAAATATATAACACATTTTTTAAAATAAGGATAAAAAGGAATAGTAACAAACTAAACTTTTTTTAATAAATTAATATGATATTTGAAATTTGAATTTTGAACGAAATTTGAATTGGAATAGGATTCTACGTTCTTTAGCCTCATTGATATATACTCCTCTATCATAAGTTTTATTGGTGAATTTGTTTACTACATTCTTTAAAATTTTTATTTCAAAAATTATTTTTGATTTAACATTCTTTTTTTTTATATGCAGGAAGGATATGATTTCTTCATCTTCAACTTTCTCTGTTTACAATATGATTTCTTCATCTTCAACTTTCTCAGTTATTGTAAACGAAAAGGAATAAGTCTACATCCATTCACCTCTTATTTCAAATGGTAACATATTTCAGGAAGATAAGGAGAAAAAAATCGATAATAATTAAAACTTTGATAAGCAAAAGATTTATAGGTAAACGGACTTTAAATTAATACAATTTTTATTGTTTAATTTATGAAGAAGTGTTCTTAAGAGTTTATTCTAATTTTTAATGATAATTTTGTTGCTATTGTTGACTTGCAAAAGAGACAAAGAAGACTGAAAAGAAGAAAATAAAAGATAAGTGCAGAGTAGAGTTTTGTGGTATAGTTGGCAAGCTTAAATTTTTAAAATTTGTGTTTGATATTCTTCTTCTTTCTTTTCAATATTGTTTTATTTCATAGTTTTTCTATATTTAATTCAACTGTATGCAATTTATGATTGTCTGATTTCTATATTTAATAAGTACCACATTCACATATACTTTATTAGGAGGATTACAAATTTATAGCTATTTAGATATTTTAATTAATTTATTTTCTTTTAATTATACTTGTAAATTTACATTTATTTATAAACTATTTTAGTGATTTGGCGTCATTTAGTTTCATAATATGGGGAAAGAAAATTTTAAAAATATAAAATCGAATCATAGCCAAAAAAAGTTAAATTTTTAATACAATATCGTAAACATGTTGTACACAGAGTACATGATTTTTTTCAATGTAGAATGAATTTTATTATTTTATTTTTGTACTTTAAATTCATATTCAATTAAATTTCTTACCTTATTGAATTTCTTATAACTCTTGGGAAAAATTCAATAAATTTAAATGAATAGCCAGCATCTCTGTTTCTATATTATATTAATATGAAATAATAATTTAAAATATAGATAAATCTAAACAATGGAAAAGGTTAAGAAATAAATTTAATTTTCAAAAGTGTTTTTTAAATTATAATGAGTAAAATTTTATATTTTAATGAATTTATGATTTTAATTTTTTCTTTAAAATTAAATTTAATTCTTAGGAAAAGCTAATTTTTTTTAATTTGAGTAAAAAAGTTTAAAATTAAATGAGATAAAATTATATTTCGATATATGTGAAAGTGTTTAACTAATTTTAAACGAGGTTAAAAATTCACACTAATTAAATTATTTTGGAGTCTTCTTCTAATTTTTATTTCATTTATTTTGTTGTGCATAACAAAATTTATCTATTTTATTTTTTATATTTTGAGATAAGAGATAAAAAATTCAACTGCATATAACACAAAAAAATAATTTAAAGGAAAGTCACATTAAAAAAAATAAAGTAAAAAACATTGTACATTGAATTATGCGTGTGGGGTGGGGGTTGGGGTAAATCAAATATTATGAATAATATAATTAAAAATTAAAAATATAATTATTATTTTTTACAACTAATGATTTATTTTATAGATTTAGTTAGAGTAAGGGGGATGGGGATTGCGGTGGGGGGATGGGTGTAGGGAGGGGGAAGTAGAATTTTTTTATTTATATTTTTTCAAAATTAAGGGTGGGGTGGGGTGGGGGGTGGGGGATGGATATGGATATAGATGCGGAGGTGGGGGTAGGAGTGAAAAGTGGGTCGAGTGTAGATTTCTTTTTTCCACATTTCATTGAGAAATAAAAGGAAAGCTGAACTTTTTTCTAAAGGTGGTATGATTTAACATATTTGAACACGACATTTCATAATGAAAAGATTAAAAAAATATTTTAATATCATCCGCGCATCGCGCGGGTATGTATTCTAGTATATTATAAAGCAGATGACGAAGCACAAAAAGGAGCCACGCGGCAAGCAATTGCTAAGCCACGTGGCAATTCTTAGGACAAAACTATTAAGTGTTGTAATAAAATATTTGTATTAAAGAATATTAAAAATTTGAATTTGAAATAAAGGAGGGGAAAAAAAGAGTCCTAACTAAACTCTAAAAATTAATTGATGAATCTTTTCAACCCAAAAGATAGACGAGGTCTGAGTAATTTCAGGAAGTTATAAAAAACTTTTAAAACCTTGTGTTAAAGAATATTAAAAATTACGAAAATTGTAATTAGTTTACTGTAAAAAAAAAAATCATAACATATTAGGATTTCGTGGGGCAAATGGGATGTGGAAAGTGGGAATCCACATCTAAAATCAGTTAATTTTTATAAATAAAAGTGTAAAAAAGTTTCAAAGTTCCTATTATTATTTTGGTCTTTTAATTATTCTATAACACTTAACAATTTTAATTATTCTATAACACTTAACAATTAAAACACAGTAAAAATGATAATTAAAATACAGTAAAAATTTAAACTGAAAATTTGAATTAAAAAAATTGTTAAAAATAAAAATAAATACTTCAAAAAAATTCAAAGTTCCTAATTTTTGGTCTTTAAATTATTCTGTAACACATAACAATTGAAAACGATAAAAACTTCAAGTAACTACGAATTTGAAATTTAAAAGAAACTATAAAAATTTATATCTATCTATCTATCTATATATATCTATCTATCTATCTATCTATCTATCTATCTA
>NW_025874116.1:0-2590 GCF_002878395.1 Capsicum annuum | reverse complement strand
ACTAACATCTATACTAGTCTGACAAGCCTCTAAGAAAATCAATAAAACCAGCGAGCCATTGAGACATGCCCCAACTGACTCATACCCAGTTATCAAATGTAAACAATTCTGTGAAACCAACATCAGACATCACGTCCTCGGAATATGAGGATGTATAGGAACTATTGGCTTTTTAATTTTGTTGACTTTTTGGCACTTGCCATAATTGCTTTTTTGTCTTTGTAAGACTTTTTGTAAAAGATGTAATTATTAAGTAGGAGATGTGTAAAGATATATTAGAACAGGTGTAAAGTAAAATAGTATACACGCTTTCATTCTTAGGTTATAAATAGACGAGCATTTTGCTCAATTAGAGGCAAGTCTTCACATGTTGAAGCAAGCCTCCTTCTTTGTAAACAAATTTTTTTTTTCAATATTTAATAAAAAACAGATATATTTCTAAGAAAAAGCTATGGATGAACAAAGTCCAGAATTATCAAACCTACCAGAATAGGTATATTTATTTATGATTATGAATAGCTAAATTCATAAATTCCTAACAATCATGATATGATAAAATAAGTTCATGTTAGCTGCTCTATAGTAGGCTTATTCGAAAAATAGCATGTTAAGAAGTTTATTAGCAAAGTGGAAAAGGAGAAAAATTCCTAAGAACTATGACATCCTAAAGGTGAAATCGGTGAGGCAAGAAAGCCGTGATAGGAGAGTAGCCAGAGTAAAGGCGCTGTTTAAGGGAAAAGTATCCAGATTACCATGCTAATAGTGATCGAAGAATATGTTATTTAAGAATAATCTAGTATATAGTAATCTAAAATGATCATATTTTGTTATGTGTATGATTGAAGGGATTATATTGAAAAAGCATCATGTGAAAATGAATACTTATTTATCTGATAAAATAGTAGATAAATTTAAAATACTTGTTTTGTATGTACTTAAGGATATAGAAATTGTAGATATAAGAAAAATCATATTGAAAAAAATACTTGATAAATATTTTATGACTAGAATAAATTACATACCTCACCTACCTAACTACTCTTATAAATACTTACATACCAAATCTACACATCAACCATGATAAATTACGTATATTTAGAATATTGAAAAATGGATATGAAAAATATACAATTAATAGAAAAATTAATGAAAACAAATTTAGAAGAATATATGAGAACCAAAGATATAAAATATATAGAATACCTTAATGAAAATATAGAGGAATTAATAAGATTAAAACAAACAAATAAAGAATATTATGGAAAAGTATTTAATTAACCCGCCTAAATGACAGATAATTTTGAAATATTAGTTTTATACATACTTAGAGATATAGAAATTATAGACGTAAAGAAAATAATATGGGAAAAAATATTTAACATTGAAGATGAAGAGTTAGATATAAATCAGATAGAAGACGAGTTAGGAGACATATACTTAAGTGATGATAATCACTATTATTACCTAGATAATTATTCAGATGGATATTATACAGATTAAAAATGTTATAATATATTAGAAAAATTAGAGAAAACCAAAGTAACCTATATGAAGAAATTGATTATAGAAACCGACTCAAAGAAATAATGAAAAATATAAAAGAAAAATTAATATGGATAAAAGAAACCTTAGGAAATTTAGAAAAAAGTACAGATAATAGTTTATATAACGTAAAAAAATCATTAAGAGAAGAAGAAAGAGAGATAATTAATAGTATTAATAACCTTAATTCAGATATAAATTATAGTACAATCAGAATAGAATATTACACAAAAATTAGTAAGCAAGAAACTACTTTAAAATAAAATGATAGACTACGAGTATTTAAAATACTCACGGCAAGATATGGAAGAAATGAGATTAACAGAAATACTTATGAAAGAAAATTTGATTGAATATTTTAGAACAAAAGATATAGAATATTTAGAATACCTTCAAAATAATATACAAGAATTACAAATACTAAGAGAAAAAACTAAAGAATATTACAGTAAAGCATTTAATCAAATACCATCTAATCACCCCCTGAGATATGAACATTAATAGAATTAAAATAAATACACTAAAGATAAAAATGTTTAGAGAGGTTAAGAAATATCCACGCACAAATAAAAATAGACCCATTAGAACTATAATAGATCTATTTATTACCCAAGTTATCTGCACCCCCCTCCAAATTAAATTCTGCATGGTTTAAAATATTTCTCACTTGGGAAGTCATCCCTTACTCTTCTTAAAGATGAAACTTGACTTAAAGAAAATCCAAGGTATTACAATATCTCCCCCTTGGAAACATTCATCCTCGAATATCACTTGTTAGACCAAGAACATAGGAAAAACCGAGTATACATAGATGAAGCAATTTGGCTAAACGGCTCAAAATCTTTCTAAACTCTTGAATACTTCAAAAATTGCAAGAACTCATGCAAGAATAGATATATAGCTGAAATTTAGATTAGAAGGGATGAAATAAGGAAGAATAATACCTTCGACTTGATTTGAACTCGCGGAGAAGAGGTGCAGGTACTTGTCTCGCATGTCTGCTTCTGCCTTCCAAGTAGTGCCTCAACTAACTGGTTCCGCCATAAAA
>NW_025874115.1:0-1151 GCF_002878395.1 Capsicum annuum | reverse complement strand
TAATTCATTCTTTCACTAATAACACTAGACTAGCGTAAAAGAGAGGCTATTATTTAGGTTAACAGATGAATAGAATGATGAAACTCGACATTACAAATATCTTCTTGAGGTAACTGAGCATGAGTGTCATCTATTGGAGAAGAATCAATAGGGATCTGTGGAACTCCAAGAGGGCATTTAGAAGCAGGGACCTTAAACTGAGTTTGTAACCCATAAGTAGGATGAGTTCCATCCACATTGTCCTCAAGTTAGATTGAAGAGTCCCTACGAGCATCAGATTTTTTAGGAAGCATGATATTAAATATGAATTAATTGAAAGTTAAAGAGTTTTAAAGACCCTAGACTCTATAGCCTAAAATAGAACAAAAGAAAGGGAAATATTCCTAATGCCTTATAGCCTCTCTCTTATAAGTGTGGTGCGCTACACATCCATAAAAGTGACTCCACCCGATATGGCTTTGTCAATACCCTATCACACCAAACCTAGGATCTGATGCCAACTTGTCACGACCCTAACCAGGGCTTGGCCATGATGGGTATTTCAAGTTAACTAAGGACCAGAAACCTCCCCCTTTACCTAGCCAAACAAAATACAATACAAATAGTAGCAGATGAATTCTAAACATATAACAAGATAGAATAAGTGTAAGCTCAAACGAGTTTAAGAATATCACCAATAATACCTAACCAACAATAATCAATAAAGCCTCTACGATAAAGCCAAATATAATATAAAGTGGGATAAGCCCCTGATGATAGCCAAAGATACCATATAAACAGTCTGTGACAGAAGAGAATAGAAAAACCATGAAATGAAGCCCCTCTGGAGAATCGAAGCTTACCACTTTAAGCTAACTACTGATATCTTGAAATCCTATCAATGTATAGGCAAAGTAGATATACCTCCGATGCCTACATCATATGGGATACAACATCCATAGACGGTTAGCAGGCTAACTGCTAGCATGTAACTCAAGTAAGGGATAAAATAATGCCATATCAAAACCACAGTAAAATCTATTTAAACACAATATACATATATATATATATAATCATGATGGAGTAGGAAACAAATCTTAGCATTAAGTAAAAAATATTATCCTGGACTGTGTAGCTCAACTAGAATAAAAGGCACGCACAAGCTATATGGG
>NW_025874114.1:0-1149 GCF_002878395.1 Capsicum annuum | reverse complement strand
TAACTTCCCAAGCACCCATAAATTTTACTTTTAAACTCCCACACTATTTTAGGGTTTTAACTCCCAAGAGGCAAGATAAAAAATGAGCAAAATAGGCCAAAAAAGCTATTTATTATTGTAGATTTTTCTACTCAGCTGCGGTTAAAAAGCTTGTTTTTGTTTAAAAGTCAAACCGGACTTCGACGGGGTGCTCGAGATTCGTTCAAAGTCCGATATATGCAAATGACCTATGCAACCATACTAAATTTGATGTTTCGAACGCGATGGCGATATCAAATTTTCAAAAGAAATATCGTTTTCACAAAATTTACTCCCAAAATTCGAAATTATAATTTTCCAAATCGAGGGTCGAAATGAGATTTAAAAGCCGTAAAATCATACCAAATATGCTAACACCCTAAAATTGATATTTCGTATCTGCTGGTGAAGTCGGATTTTTCATCCGAGGTCATTTCGATCAAATGTAGATCCCACATCCATATTTTTAATTTTCAACTTTCTGGCCAATAGATCAAAATGAGCTCGGGTGCACCGGGACCCAAACCAAAGGTCTACCCAGCCTAAAATTAATATTCCGGAGCTGCTGGCGCAGTCCGTTCGTCCATCCATTTCACGAATCAAAAGATATCCACATAAGTCCCAAATAAGGCTCTCGAAGCCATCAAAGACCATAATATTGAATAAATGATACCAAAATGCATCAAAATTATGTCAATCACTCCCACACCCAAGAAGTATCATAATGCAACTACGAAGAGGGGTAAAATAGTCAAATCACCCAAAATCATAAATTTCACATTTTTAATCAAATTTTTTTAGGTCATTACATTGTAGGATTTAATCAAACTTGTAATCAAAAGTCTATCACTGTCATCGGATACACATGAAGAAATTATATTGTGCACGAAAATTATATATTTCTTAGTGTTTGCCTATTTATTTTATTGAACTTCATTTATTTATTGTATCAACATAGTGCATGGTATTAAGGTAGAAATATATAGGTTGTCTTGTGGTGCATCATAATCTAAAATGTGCCTATTGATTATAGTGCTTGAATATTTGATCGTTTACGCAAGATTTATTACAATTTACTTTTCAAATATACTCTCAAGTAAAGAAAATAAAAGGACTCAATCAATATTCATA
>NW_025874113.1:0-1231 GCF_002878395.1 Capsicum annuum | reverse complement strand
TTTGGGATTGTGCCATGTCTTATAATTTATGCTATTGAGTCCTGGGGTATTCAATACCTAACAATTTAGTTATTTACCTAGAGCCATAGAAAGTCACTAAATAGTATTAGTCATGTCACGATCAGTAGAATTCGATCAGTTACAAAACTCAAGAAAACTCAGTAGTACTCAAAAAATCAGTCACAGTATTTAGTTCAGACCTCTATAGTACTCAGTTAGTTAACAAAATTCAATAGTTTTTCGTCAGTCCATGGAACCCAGTGAAATCAATTTAGTTCAATTATACAGTACGATCAGTAACAGTTCAATCTAGCCTAGAATGGTTTAGAATTTAGTTCAGTGTCTATTCTGTTGGGGGTAGGATTTAGCATCGAGTAAACCCAAGGATGGTGACTCACCTACCGGTAGAGGGTGTAATCCTTAGTAGCAGTCTTCGCATTCCAGAACTATGTAGTCAGCATAGGTTGAGACATCGACCTGCCAGTTGAGGGTTGATGAGGTGATTTAACCTGTCAATTGAGGGTTCCACCATTATCATTCAGAGCACCTGCCAGATGAGGGTGACTAAATTTATCTTTAACTGTGGCAGGATATTGACACCTTTCTAGATGGGGTTACAGGTTGGACCCCTATTAGTTCAGAGAGGGGTATGTCAGTTAGATGATTACTTCCCACAGTCTTAGTTTCAGTTCCAGTCTCAGTATAGAACTCAGTCCAGTTTTATTGGACTAGGACTGTCAGATATAGTCACTTAGTTCAGTACGAAACTTAATACAATTCCATAGAATTAGGACTTTCAGTTATAGTCATTCAGTTATCAGTAATCTACTATCAATAAACTCAAATATTAGTTAATCAATATTCAGAACTCTATATCCAGTTCTATCACGATCTTTGTCATAGTTTACGTGTTCATGCATGTACTCTCATTCAGTTATACTTATGTCATACCAGTACATTCAAAGTACTGATGCATACTTTTCTTTTGCGCTATGATGTATTATATCATATGTTCAGATGCACGGGCTCCTAATCATATTTAGTAGTTCAGATACTCAGCAGTCATAGTTAGTGGTGAGTTCTCATATTCTGAGGACATGATTATTATTTTAGCATTTCAGTTTATTTTAGTAGTTCGGAGTTAGTTAGGGACTTGTCCCATCAACTCCATATTCAACAAGTAAAGGCTTTTACACTAGAGTATTTTTTGTCAGATATTCAATTTTGGTAT
>NW_025874112.1:0-2783 GCF_002878395.1 Capsicum annuum | reverse complement strand
TTTTTTTTTAATTTATAAAATAAAAAAGTAAGCAAATTTGGATTAATGATATGATGATAGTTAGTTTTTTTTTTTAAAGTAGATTATATGTTGCAACAATTAAATTATCTGATGCAAGAGGTTCGCTATGGTTGCAACAGATAATATATTTGTTGTAACAGATGATTTATCTGATGCAACCCATATCGAGTCACAACTCAATAAAATCGATTCTTGGAAAGAACTAATTAATAATAATAATCTGAAAAGTCATGACTTATCACAATATTTCTTAATTTAATTAATTAATTACTTTTCACATTAATAAAAAATGTAATTAATAAATGGAGGTGAACAGTTAGATTATATGTTGCAACAGATATGTTATCTGATGCAACATATTTTATATTTGTTGCAACAGATAATATATCTGTTATCACAGATGTGTTATCTGATGCAACAAATATAAAATCTATTGCCACAACTCAATAAAAACGGTTCTTCAAAAGAACTAATTAATAATAATAATCTGAAAAGTCATGACTTATATCACAATATTTATTTTCTTAATTTAATCAAAAATATAATTAATGTATGGAGGTGAATAGTCGCGCCTTTTTGCCTCTCATTCAAATTCAATCCTTTATAAATAAGTTCCTTCTTATTCAATCGTTCATTCAAATACACTCTATTTATTTATTGTATCTCTTCTTTCATATTACACTCTAGAAGATAAGATTATGGCTGACCCAGTATGGGACGTTGCTTTTCTGCAAGACGCCGTGAATGAACTTCAGAATCAAGTTTATGATCTGCAATGGGAACTGGGAGGAGTTAGATCAAGAATGCTCAGCGAGATACGCAGGCTTAAGAGGGTCTTGCTACTTCCGGTTGAAGATTGGCCGGCTGGCAATGAGGATGCTGATAATAATAATAATAATTAGACTATTATTTTTCTTTTAGTCTATTATATGTATTTTTTTTGTTTTTGTTTAATAATAAATTATGTTTGATCTTTGACGTTTTAATCCATATTTAATTTTCATTCTGTCTATTATCTTCTCAACAAATATGTCGACAATTCGACATAAAAAGAAATAATTTAGAATCCAGTAGCAATAGCAAGATTTATCTGTTAGGTTTGTGGCAGGGATTGATGTGTTGTTCAAAACAGATTACTCATGTTGCAACAGATAAGAAGTTAATGCAACAGATAAATAGTCTGTTTCAATAGATGACTAGTTTGTTGCTTTGCTTGGCTCTGGTGTTTTAATTCGTACTCCCTCCGTCTCAAATTACCTGTCCTAAATTGAGATGCCACATTGATTAAGAAAAATAATTAATAACATGTCTAGTTTACCATACCCCACTGATAAGTTGGTGGGACATTAGCCGTGTTTTAAATAACCATTGTTTGTTATTCAATCGAAATTTCATAAGAGAAGAAAGCTTTTAACATCGGTCGGCGTATAGTCCCCCTATTAAATGATGTTTTCATTTTAATTTGAAGAAAAAGTTATTAATGCAAAGGGTAAAACATGATTTTTTTTAATCTTTTCTTAATTAATGAAAAAAACAAGTAAAATGAGAAATCGAATTAGAAAATTTAGGATGAGTAATTGGACGTAAGGAATAATTTTGAATCTAGTAGTAATAGCAAGTGTTGAAAACATATTGGTTATCTGTTGGGTTTGTGGCAGGGGTTGATTTGTGTTGTTTCAAACAGATTAATCATTCGTTATAACAGATAATTAGTCTGGTGCAACAGATAAACATTCTGATGCAACAGATAATTAGTCTGGTGCAACAGATAAACATCCTGATACAACAAATAATACGTCTGATGCAACAGATAAACAGTCTGATGCAACATATAAATCTTCTAATACAACAGATTACTCATCTGATGCACCGGATGATTGATCTATTTAAATTGTGGTCACTTATGCTGGATTCATAATCGGGGTTCTATCCAATGTTGAAAAAATAGAAGTGTACTCAGATGATAAATACGAATAAAAATCATAATTTTACTTACCAAAGTCACCTATTAAGTAATGCCAAAGTGGAAAGTGATGTAGTAAACAAAATTTGACCTAAGAAATTGGTCAGATCGCAGCAGTAGCGCTGTACCACCACCACCACCAACAACAACAACAAATGGTCGACAAGAAGAAGATGAAGATGATAATGAAGTAGAAGATGATGATAATGAAGCAGAAGATGATGAATAAAACAGCAGAAACAAAAACAATTAACAACAAAAATCGCTAAGAGAGAGAAAACAACAAAGGATGAGAAGAGAGAGAAAAATGCCTTTTTCCCTCCGTTTTTCGTTATTTTAGGTATACATTGGGATCAAAGTGTAAATTTTAAAACTTGTGAATTATTTTCAAATTTTCCCAACTTTCTTAATCCATAATAAAGTAATTGTCACCTCCAACTAATAATTAAGACTTGTGTCACCCATACCTTATTTTAAAACTCTTTTGTCACCTGTGACCTAAACCCCAACTTACACTTTATTTGGATGGTGATTTGCCATGGTTTTATAATATACGATATTGTATGGTATGGTATAGTACAAATATAATACAATATAATGTTTGAATAGACTATATCATTCATTGTTGTTTAATGGTAGTTTTATTTGTTTGATTTGACAGTATGATACTGTATTGTAACTGATAAGTTTATTAAAATGTCCTTAATTATTATAAATATTAAATTTATCAATAATTGTTAATAAAATATTTTTCTTCCTACTAATTTATCATAATTATGTCATGTAAATATATTAAGTT
>NW_025874111.1:0-2178 GCF_002878395.1 Capsicum annuum | reverse complement strand
TTCAAATGGCTTAACTAACAGTTCGAGTATTCTTTCAAACTTTCCAGAAACCAATGAAGTAACATAAGATAATGTAGAACCGGGATTAATTAAGGTATATAAATCAAATGAAAAGATAGACAACGTACCCGTAACCACATCTGGGGAAGCCTCTAAATTCTGTCGATCCGCTAGAGCATACGTACGATTTTGAGCCCTGCTATAACTCGTGGCTCCTCTATCACCTCTAACACGACCCATTGGTTGTGCACCCCTTCCTGAATAAGGCATTGATGATGATAATGCAACAAATGACCCCGTAGGTCGTGCCATACCTCCTATGCCCTTTTGTGGGCATTCTCTCATTATATGCCCCGACATACCACATCAAAAGCAAACATTGGTCCCCAGCCTACAAGCGCCCAAATGATACCTTCCACATTTATTGCATGGCTCTCAAGGAGGTCTCGATTGGCTCATATTCCCTTGCCCTTGGTATCTCACTATCCGCGAACTCTGACTCTCACTTCTATGCCCAAATTGATTTCCTCTGGACCCTTGGAACTGTGGTGGGGCACTAGCTGCAGAATAAGAAGATAGTGGCCTAGGTGGTCTAGCAGAAAACTGTGGTCTGAACCCTCCTTGGGATGCCATAAACTGCCCTGTAGATCTGGCCCTCTTGGAATATCCTCTTTCTGATTCCTGTGTTCTTCTTCTCTGCCTCTGATCTTCCATTTTTTGTGCAAAAGCTTGGATCCTCGCTATGTCCATATCTTTGTTCAAAGTGACAATAGTACAATCTCTAACCAGATATGGATCTAGCCTATCCACATATTGATGAACTCTATCATCCATAGTAGCTATAATATTAGGAGCATATCTCAACAAGGAATTAAATCAGAGACTGTACTCCCTCACGCTCATATTCCCCTGATGAAGATTTAAAAACTGATCTGCACGGGCCTGACGAATCTCGGATGGAAGATAATGATCAAGAAATGCCTCTTTGAACTCTTTCCAAGTAGCTGGGGGTGCATCAATACCCCTAGATCGTTTCCATTCTTCATACCAATATATAGCCTCCCCTTTAAATCTATACGCAGCTAACTCCACTGTCTCTCTACCCGTTACATGCATAATATCTAAGGCCCTTTGAATTTGATCAATAAAGTCCTGTGGGTCCTCATTAAGATCTGATCCAGTAAAAGTGGGAGGATCCATCTTAAGAAAATCCTGTGTTAGAAGGCTAGCCGCCCTATCTGTACCACTAGGACCCGTGGTAGGAATGGCTTGCCCTTGAGCTTGCCCAGCAACTATACGAGTCAAAAGTTGCACTGCATTTCTAAGATCTTGATCAACAGCATTAATAGGTAGCTCTGCGGATATAGTTCTCCGCCCCCTTATTTCTTTCAGACTGGAGAAAGTTTCTGATGCATGCTCAGCTGGAGCCTCACTTTGATTAGCTGGTATAGTGGGTAACTTACTAGTCCCCTCTCCGGCAGCCACATCTACTTGCTTACTGGTATTTTTGCTTCTGGTAACCGACATCATTACTATAATAAGAGAAACAAACGGATTCAGTGGTCAACTATGACTTCATATACAGTATAGGCTCTATCGCACGATCTAAGACATGAAGAAAAGAAACAATTCCTAAATGTCCATAGACTCCTGTTTATAGATGCGGTGCACGACACATCGATAAACAAGACTCTACATAGACACGGTTTTGTAGACTCACTAGGACGAACTGCTCTGATACCACTTTTGCCACGCCTCAAATCCTATTGGGGCAGACTGGCACCCATAACCGAGGAGGCCCGGGAGAACCAGCTCATAACCTCATACTTCCCATGCATACCTCTATGACAACCCGAACTTCGGACAGCATCATGTCGCATATAAAAGGAAATAATCACCTGTATAAGCTCGAGCACACATATATATATGTATATACAATACTTGGCTGTTGGAGTCATCACGTCTATTAACAAAACACCACCTTGACTGTACATTAGGTCTACAAAGCCTCTAGAGAATACACAGAGTTTAACAAAGGTCGGGACACACCCCGCCATATAACTAACTTTTATACAATACCAAAAGTGACTGGATATGACACGGAAAGCTCCGAAGCAAACTGGAGCTTACTAAAAGCAGCTGGATATCCTGGATCCTACTTGTGCAGTGTATGAGCTG
>NW_025874110.1:0-3233 GCF_002878395.1 Capsicum annuum | reverse complement strand
TACTACTACTCCTCCTATTACCGTTTCTGTTATATGTATTGTCACTACTACTATTTACTTATTATTATTACTATTATTATTATTGTTGTTGTTGTTGTTGTTGTTGTTGTTGTTACGCACTACTACTACTAATTTTACTGCTATAATTTATTATTAAGATTATATTATATTTTTAACTTTTATTTAATATTTACATAAATTATACTTAGATAGTTATATATTATTTATTTGTATTTTTAAAGAGATAAACATGAATTCGTAAAAGTTCATTCAAAACTCTTTAACCATGAATTTCTATTTTTAAGCTAATGAAATATTTTTTTCAGATAAAGAATAATATATTTTCAAATTCAAATATTTTAGATTTTTAAATACATTATTATTACAACATTATTAAGTTATGTCATAAAAATTTTCACGTGACTTTTTAATATCTTGCCACGTGCTTCTTGTCTTGCTTTTAGTTTTGCTTATATATATATATATATAGATTATAACATGGTTTTTTTTTTATCTAAACAGTACAGTAACTTGGATTAATCTATATCTATAATCTATAATGTACGATATATTAAAAGTGTGAAGACCCTTAGAAAAGTGATATGGACGTTTTGTCCTTCATTAAAAGACCCCCCTCTAGACAAAATTGTCTTTTCACTATTTTCTTCAATTTATTATTTAATTATTTATATTAACTAGAATCCTAAAATATATGAGACTCCTAAAATATATGGAAGGAAAATCAATTAATATTTTTCTTTGTAAAGATCAATTAGAAAAATACTTCTAAAATAGGACTGTATTAAGGAAATACTTATATAAATATTCAAATGCACGTTAAACTAGAGAAGAAATCGGTTTACTTATTAGAAAAATATAATTGATGCTCATTTAACTTGATTCGATTGCATGTCAAGATTGGTAGATGCTTAATTTTCTAACCCTCAACTTCTTTACTGTTTTTATCAACATAATAGAATTCAACGTGTGTGTATATATATCTTCTTTATTTTCATTTAAGTCACTCTTAAAAATCAAAATTTTCGCTCAGATAAGAATTATTTTCATCAAAACTGAAGTTTTCTGATCACTATTGTATTATTTTGTTATAGTTTAAAGGTCGTAGATGAATTTACAGGTGGTAGATGAATGTCAATCGGCTTTAAAAATTTTTTTAGGTAAAGGTTAGGTTTAATTGTATTGTTTTTATATCTCTATTTTGCAATTTTTTTTTGTGTAAAGGTTAAGTTTAATTGTATTATTTTGATATCTCTATTATCGTATTATTTTATTACAGTTTACAGATGGTAGATAAGTGTCAGACAGCTTTGAGAAAATTTTGTATAAAGGTTAGCCTTAATTATATTGTTTTGATGTCTCTATCATCATGTTGTTGCAGTTTATAGGACTTAAATGAATGTCAATCGACTTTGTCAAAATTTTTTGGTAAATATTAAATTTAATTAAATAAATTCTCCAAAAGACCTTGAATTTAATTATTGTATTCATCTTTATTATTTAAACAAATATCCTATTTAGTGTAATGCTTGAACTCAATAAAGTGAGATACATGCGCGAAGCGCTTACACCTAACTTAGTTAATGAATAAGAAAAGTAATGGGGAGGATGAATAATGGAGAGTAGCTTCATCCTACTTTGAAAAACTTGTGATTATTGTTGGGAATCAATTAAAAGAGTAAATCACCCTTTAAGAGTTCGTTTGGATAGGATTAAAAAAATAGTTTTTTTAGCTTATGTGCTTAAAAGCTGAAAAATGAATACTTATATATACTAAACATATAAGTGTTTGGATAGAAGTGCGTAGAATGAAAAAAATTGTTGATGTGTTTGGTAAACAAGTAATGTTAAGTACTTTTTTGTTGTAAAAATGACTTAAATGTCCTTAAAGTTGTTAACACCATAAATAAGTTGAATTATATATAATTTTTAATTCTAATAATTCAAAAACAAAGGAAAAAGATGAAGAGGAGCTGAAAGGAAGACACAAAGAGAAGTGATAAAGAGAAAAAGAAAGAAAAAAATATATATTTAAGAGCTATAAATTTGGAGTATTGTTGGAATTGGAGGAAAATATAAGGACTAAAAAGGTAAATGTCCTGATCAAACTTAAAAAAAATTTAATCTAGAAAGTAAATTTTCCTTTTGCTTTTTTTAATCAATTTTTAGCCATTTTAAGCACTTTTTATTTTACCAAACACCTAAAAAACTACAAAAAATAAAATAAAAGCTGATTTGATAAGATTTTAATCCTATTCAAACAAGCTCTATCTATTAAGATTTTTGTCTCGACTTTTTCTTCCACAATGGCTCAAATGTGATGGCATAGACCATGGAAAAATATGTGATGGCATATAAGTTTTTATTATACCATTTTACCCTTCTAATTACATTTCCTTATTAATTTGTTTATTGATTACTCCATATTTTTCCATACATGGAAAATGGGAAATTGACAAATTTATTGTATTACAACACTATTATTTTTTTTGTCCAACAATAGTTATTCATTATTGACTTGACTAGAAAAAAAAATAATAATGTAATTTTACTATATCACTCTTTTAAAGGGAGTCATCTTTGACTCCCTTTAAGTTTCGAGAAAAATTTAAGTTGACCTTCCGGGTTGGATCATATTTGGAATTGCAAGGCAGCAACTCACTGCGATTAGGCTGCGTCGCAGTGAGTATAGCGGTGGGAAGGCCACCGCATGGCAGTGGAGTCTAATTTGACATTTGTCAAGGATCCAGAGGGTCACCACGATTGTATTGCATCGAAGTGACGCCCAAATCAACAATGGCCCTTTTCTAGTGAGTCACCGCAATTCCACTACGTTATGGTGGGTATCGCGATGACCCACTCACCGCATCGTAGTGAAGCCTCAATCGGCAACCCAGTTATGGATTTTAAATTCCAAGGGAAGTTTAGTCTTTTACACACATCCCCAAATCATGAAAACAGACGATTAAGTGTATTATTGAGCAAAATATGCTCATTATTCATCAAATCCTTCTAAAAAAAACCCTAGGCTTCAATATTCTACTTCAAGAATCCCTCAAATTCCACCATTCTTTTTGTAAGATAGTTCAAAATTCAAGGTTCCCAATTTAAGAATTTCAAGAATCAATCCTCAAGAGCATCAATAGGAACTCAAAATCATGCTTCTTCATCTAGTTCATCAATTAAGGTATGTGGAGTTATGAACAAGGATACTC
>NW_025874109.1:0-4384 GCF_002878395.1 Capsicum annuum | reverse complement strand
AGAATCAATCTTTAAAATACAAAAGATTGATTCTTGAACTCCACGGACGAAAGGAATCCGTGGATGAACACTACGCATACCTTGGAAGGGAGGTTCTTGATGATTGACGGAGGAATTTTCTTGAAATTGGATCTTCAAGCTTAATTATGCAACCCTAGTTGTTTTTCTCTTTTAGTGCTCTTGGATGATGAGCTTTGAGGTGTTAATAGGGTTGTAATGTGTTTAGAAGTTATATATTTCATAGGGTTAAGTTTAGGGACTTGTAAGGAGTGTTAAAAGACTTAATTACCCTCAAAATAACTCAAAATAGAGTGTTTTTATGGCATTGGAACTGACTTAGGAGGCACCTAACCAATCGCCTAAGTTTGGTTGGGCGGCGCCTAACCAATCGCCTATCCTTACTGTCTCTCACGAAAATGGGCATAACTTTTCGTTCGGATATTGGATTAAGGAGAAATTGGTATTGTTGGAAAGATAATTCAATTATCTACAATTTGGTAGGTATAAATAGGTAGAAATACCACATTAACATTGAGTTATACTCATTCAAAGATAACCCTTGCAAAATCGAACACTAAAACTTGATGGATTCAAAAACTCTTAGCTTGTATTACCTTAAGTGACTCATATGAACATGCTTAATGTATCATAAGCTATATTATCACTAGGATACTCATTGTAAGTCATGCACTATAATGCTACTCACAGGATTGGAGGTTTCATACGTAGGAAAAAATGTCTGTCTCCTAGCTTAGAAACATACGGGGTATTACAATATCTCCCTCTTGGGAATATTCATCCTCGAATGAAAATTAACTGAAGCGGAAGAGATGATAAGATGAAGTACGTACAAGACATACACTACTAAAACATGGGTTCATGACTGGCATGACTAAAAGCTGAGCACAACATACTGAACACGCATATCTGATGCATGGGAAGCTGATTCATGAATATAAGATTGAGGATTCTAATAAAGTAAGTTTTCTCAAAATATGAATGCATATCTGATGTACAACTGAAATGTTGAATCCATTCATATCTGATCCATAATTATATGACTGACATAATACGTGAATGCATGACTGAAAGTACTAATGAGCTGATCACACATATATGATGCATGAATTCATGACTAAACTTACTCATGAACATGAAATGGTAAAGGTATCAAGTTTGAACTGAAAACTGAGCATGGAACTGAATACCAAGTTTGGCACTGAAATATGAACATGAGAATGAGTAAGTTTAAGGAAAACCGTTACCTTGAACTGATAATACTGATAAGTTTGAGATTAATTACTCCATATGCATGATCGGAAATATGAGAACATAGCTAAGTCTGGGACGTGGTAGATATACTGAATATCATGATCTGAATCTTGAAAACATGGCATACGACTGAAGTTAGAGTTTGAGGGTTAACTTATGAGTAACCCTTCTCTAAACTGTATTCATCAAAAGAAAATAGAGTAGCATGTTTATGTAATAAAATTTTGGGGGTATGATGTATCTCCCCCTTGGGACATTATGTCCCTCAAAGAATACTGACTTGGATGAGCTACTAAGGAAAATTGAGGCGATGCGCAAGACACCTAGAAACTGAGTCATGACTGAATATCTAGGATCTGAAACTGAGACATGATACATGAACTGAGCTGAACACGAGTGCATAAATATACTAACTTATCTGACTAACTGAATAACTGATAGCTGAATACTGGATCTGCAAAGCTAAACTGTACTTAGTCTGAATAGCTGGGCTGAGATTTTTGAGTTTAATGCATAGAAGATAAGGACTAACTGAGTAGAATGAGGTATCTGAACATGGATTCATAAAGTCTGTATTATTTGCAAATGCGAGACCTAGCGTACGACATGGCTCTGAGGAATTCTATAAACTGGGGTACTGAAACACTGATAACTGAGTACTGACAACCTGAATGCTATGGTAAAGCATGTCTGGAACTGAACTGAGTTTCAAATCTGGTTACTCAACTGAAGATGACATTATAACTAAGCCTATAGTTAGTACAGAAGTACTGAATTCAAGGACTGAACACTGATCACTGAGTGTTGGATACTGAAACTATAATTGAGTTGGCAACTGAGTTTTTGATGGCTACATGCTGGGGACTGACATAAGTCAAGGGTCTAAATGTACACTTACACTTTGTACTTTCCCAACTTCTAAATACGATCCCTTGCTAGACATTTACTTACACATTTATCATGACATTCAAGCCTATCTTCACAACTACACCCTTGTGCAAAATAAGCATGCAATAATCTTCTCTAATCTAAACAACTGCTCATCACTACACTGTTCCATAAGGAGAGCTAACTGAAGGAGTAAATCAGGAGGACCTAAAACATGAATAGATACAAACTAAACTTGACACATTACTGAAACTTGAGGAATAAAATATCAATAGTTTGGATTTACCAATAAGGTTTGAACTGAGGATATACATGACATAGTCTAAATGTATCTGATCTGTAGGGGCATAGCATGAGTCATGGAAGCTAAGTATACTGGAAAGTATGATATGCCTACGTGAGTCATGAGCTGCATGACCTGAGTCTAGAGTTTCTGTACTCGTGGGACATAATTCATAATACTGAGGAAGCTGGAACTGAACCCCTTATACTGGGAGCTGAAGGCGCACATAATCCCATGGAAAGTATGTGAAAGTAGATTGTTCTCATGGAACATGACTCGTACTGTGGAGTAAAAGGGACTCCTTATGCTGGAAATTAAATTCATACATGAATATAGTTCGTGACCATAGAGTTGGTATGCAATGCCTGAGTTGGTTTCGTTATAGCTGAAGTGAAAAACTCTGCACTGAGATAAGAATGGGTCTAGAATTGTCTTTCCTTACTGGTTTTTATACATACTGGCTCTACTAATGAAATCTGAGGGTCTGGCTTAGGTACTTGATCTACCATCACATACCTACATTATGTTCAACACCTGTCTGTCTTACTAAACACATCATCTGATTATGTTTCCTCATATACTGCTAATATCACATTCACACCTTCATTCTTAATTTTGAGTCAATAAACTTAAGTGTTTAGCTCGTACTGTTCAATCCTACTGATCCAATCCCCATGAATATATAATCTGATCAAATAGAATAAAACTATCCCAACTCTACTACTGCTAAACTTCTGGGTTCAAGAATGAGTTCTCATGATCATGAATAAAATCTGTACGACCTTAGAATAATAATGAACTGATCGAATACTGTTTGAGTCTGTTGCTAATCTCATAACTGATCGTAGGGACTGTCTGAGAAAGCCTAGTCTTTAAGACTTTGAACTTCACTATTTTTATTACCTTGAAAGTAAGGTAAAGTGAACATGAGGGGTGCATGATATGAATCTACATGGTTTTCTTAAAGAAACTTGCTATAGCACGATCTTGAGACATAAAAGAAGGGAAACTGTTCCTAAAACATCTCATAGCCTCCTTCACATAAGTGTGGAGCACAACACGCCCATGTACTAGACTCTACTTGATGCAACTTTCAGACTTCCTAGGACACTGTTGAACCTTAGGCTCTGATACCAAGTTTGTAACGCCTCAATTTTCTGAATCGAAATGCTACACGATGCTCATAAACCCGAAGGACCACAATGTAACACATGACTGATATCTATACCTGTAAATTGCATAATATCTCATAAAATATGCGAAAACATAAACTGTAAGGCCATAAGGTTCAATACTAATACATATTTGAAAAATATGGTATAACAGTACCAAAAAGGAACATAAATACTAAAGTCTGAACATCTAAACTAAGTTTACTGGATTCCAATGACTGACGGAATGTACTGAGTTCTGAGGACTGGTTGAGAGTACTAAAGTTACTGAGATTGACTGTGAATACTGAGGTTGCTGAGGTTACTGAGCACTGAGATTACTGAGATTACTGGACTACTGAGATTACTGAGATTGAGTTTTCCTGAGTCACATGACTGACTGAATTCTATAGATCATGGCTTGACTAAGAGTATCGAGAAAACATGACATGTCTCTAGGCACACAGCTATATTTTTCGGGTACAAGTACCCCCAGAACTAGATGGAAGGAAACTGACACAACTTGAATTTCTTGAGTCACGACCATCAATAAAAATCCATAATACATGAGTGCGGGATTTCATGAAGTACATGGTCATCATAATATCTATCATGAATAGGAATACTTATAATCAAGTCATAAATCTCATATTCTAATATCATAGGCATTCCGACAATATATACTATTCATAGCAATCGCATGGAAACCATTCAAGCGTAAGGGAACGACAACATGTAACGTTTAGTTCATATTGTAATGATTTGGGGATATTATACTTCATGTATTTAT
>NW_025874108.1:0-1051 GCF_002878395.1 Capsicum annuum | reverse complement strand
GATGTGAAATTATATTCATATATTATTGTTACATAGAGAATCGTTAACGTATTTTTAATTTAATCATGATGGTCGTATACTACCAAGTGAATGATTTGCTATATAAGTTTATATACTTATTACACGGTGTTAGACATATGATAAAGTATTTGTTTAAATATATTATTTTTTAATATAAAATATTTCTGTGCTAACTAGAATCAAAACTTTCAGTTCCACCTATTGAATTACCATTTACCTTTGTTTGACATTTCATAAAACAATTCTCTTCGAATGAAGTACACAACTTTATGCAACTATCTATCTTCTGTTTTAAAAGGACAGTGTTTTATTTAGCATACAAATAAATGGCGTGTTTTATCTAAATTATTCATGTGTCCAATATAATCCATCAATCTATCATATTATTATGTAGATTCATGTTCTTTAATTTCATTGTTTGAGATAAACATAAGAATTATATATTGACTTTCAGGCTGGGTTCGTGCAAAGCACGGACATAGTATGAAAGAAGTGTTTTAAGAAAAATTTTTCATATATTTTTTCCTATATTTTAGGATTATTTGATTTTTCAGTAATACAAAAATAAAAATATATTAATTAGAGGAAAAAGGTGAAACGACAAATTTATAATGTTTTAATGAAGGACAAAAAGTTTGAATCATTTTTCTAAGGATTTTCATACATTTAATATATTATAGATAATAAATTATAGATTATAGATACAGTTATAGATAGATTATAGATTAGTTAATCGCTCAAAACGTATCACCTTTTAGCTATACAAATTAATCTCAATAATTTGTAAAACTTTGAATACGTTGATTGTATAATTGAAAGAAATACAGATTTCAAATGATTAGCCTCTCCATATAATATATATTTGAAATCACAGGTAAAAGAATTGTTTATTTGATTAAAGAATAACTAACTAAAGCTTTTTACTATACATTTAAATCTCAATTGAAATAAATTATAATTGAAGTGTATTGAGTGGGAAAAACAATGGTTTGAGGAATCATATATTGTAATGTATTAAGTTACCAAAAAA
>NW_025874107.1:3166-7148 GCF_002878395.1 Capsicum annuum | reverse complement strand
AATACCAAACTCTACTTCTTGTTCAGGAGGCAAACCTGGAAGATCTTCAGGAAATACATCAGAAAATTCATTTACCACCAGAACAGCGTGAAGAGTTGGTGGCTCTGCTTCTGTATCCCTTACTCTAACTAAATGATATATGTATCCCTTGGAAATCATTCTTCTTGCCTTAAAATAAGAAATAAACCTACCTCTTGGCACGCTAATTTCACCTTTCCATTCAAGGACTGATTCATTTGGAAAATGGAAATATACCTTTTTCGTGCAGCAATCAATTATGGAATAACAAGACGCCAACCAGTTCATACCCATTATAACATCAAAATCCACCATTTCTAACTCCATAAGATCAACTATCATATCACGACCACAAACAGTTACTATGCAATTTCGGTAAACCCTTATAGCTATAATAGTTTCCCCAACCATTGTGGACACTTCAAATGGATTAACTAACAGTTCGGGTATTCTTTCAAACTTTCCAGCAACCAATGGAGTAACATAAGATAATATAGAACTGGGATCAATTAAGGCATATAAATCGAAAGAAAAGATAGACAACGTACCCGTAACCACATCTGGGAAAGCCTCTAAATTCTATCGATCCGCTAGAGCATACGTACGATTTTGAGCCCCGCTAGAACTCGTGGCTCCTCTATCACCTCTAACATGACCCATTGGTTGTGCACCCCTTCCTGAATAAGGCATCGATGATGATAATGCAACAAATGACCCCGTAGGTCGTGCCATACCCCCTATGTCCCTTCGTAGGCATTCCCTCATCATATGCCCCTACATACTACATCAAAAGAAAACATTGGTCCCCAGCCGACATGCGCCCAAATGATACCTTCCACATTTATTACATGGCTCTCGAGGAGGTCTCGATTGGCTCATGTTCCCTTGCCCTTGGTACCCCACTATTCGCGAACTCTGACTCTCACTTTTGTGCCCAAATTGATTTCCTCTGGACCCTTGGAACTGTGGTGAGGCACTAGCTACAGAATAAGAAGATAATGGCCTAGGTGGTCTAGCAGAAAACTGTGGTTTGAACCCTCCTTGGGATGCCATGAACTGCCCTGTAGATCTGGTCCTCTTGGAATATCCTCTTTCTAATTCCTGTGTTCTTCTCCTCTGCCTCTGATCTTCTATTTTTGGTGCAAAAGCTTGGATCCTGCTATGTCCATATCTTTGTTCAAAGTGGCAAAAGTACAATCTCTAACTAGATATGGATCTAGCCTATCCAAATATTGATGAACTTTGTCATCCATAGTAGCTAAAACATTAGGAGCATATCTCAACAAGGAATTAAATTGGAGACTGTACTCCCTCACACTCATATTCTCCTGATGAAGATTTAAAAACTGATCTGCACGGGCCTGGCAAATCTCGAATGGAAGATAATGATCAAGAAATGCCTCTTTGAACTCTTTCCAAGTAGCTGGGGGTGCATCAATACCCCTAGATCATTTCCAGTCCTCGTACCAATATATAGCCTCCCCTTTAAATCTATACGCCACTAACTCCGCTGTCTCTCTACCCGTTACATGCATAACATCTAAGGCCCTTTGAATTTGATCAATAAAGTCCTGTGGGTCCTCGTTAAGATCTAATCCAGTAAAAGTGGGAGGATCCATCTGAAGAAAATCCTGTGTTCGAAGGCTAGCCGCCCTATCTGTACCACTAGGACCCGTGGTAGGAATGGCTTGCCCTTGAGCTTGCCCAACAACTATAAGAGTCAAAAGTTGCACTGCTTTTCTAAGTTCTTGATCAACAACATTAATAGGTGGCTCTGGGGATATAGTTCTTCTCCCCCTTATTTCGTCCGGAGTGGAAGAAGTTTCTGATGCATGCTCAGCTGGAGCCTCACTTTGATTAGCTGGTATAGTGGGTGACTTACTAGTCCCCTCTCTGGCAGCCACATCTACTTGCTTACCGGTATTCTTGCTTCTGGTAACCGGCATCATTACTATAATAAGAGAAACTAATGGATTCAATGGTCAACAATGACTTCATATACAATATAGGCTCTATCGCACGATCTAAGACATAAATAAAAGAAACAATTCCTAAATGTCCATAGCCTCCTGTTTATAGATGCGGTGCATGACACACCGATAAAAAAGACTCTACATAGACACGGCTTTGTAGACTCACTAGGACGAACTTCTCTGATACCACTTTTGTCATGCCTCAAATCCTATTGGGGCGGACTGGCACCCGTAATCGAGGAGGCCCGGGAGAACCAACTCATAACTTTATACTTCCCATGCATACCTCTATGACAACCCAAAATTCGGACAACATCATGTCTCATATAAATGGAAATAATCAACTATATAAGCTCGAGAACACATATATATGTATATAGAATACTTGGCCGTTGGAGCCATCACGTCTATTAACAAAATACCACCTTGACTGTACATTAGGTCTACAAAGCCTCTAGACAATACACAGAGTTTAACTAAGGTCGGGACACACCCCACCATATAACTAACTTTTATACAATACCAAAAGTGACTGGATATGACATGGAAAGCCCTGAAGCAAACTGGGGCTCACCAAAAGTAGCTAGATATCCTGGCTCCTACTTGTGCGGTGTATGAGATGAGGTACCTATGCCTGCAGCATGAAATGCAGGTCCCCCGTGGGGGACGTCAGTACAAAATATGTACTAAGTATGTAAAGCTGTAGATAATCACATATGATATAGGAGCTCAATAGAAATCAGAAACAACTGAATAAATCGTAATAAGAGTGGACCACACTTACTAGAACTTGTGACAACCTGTACATTGTATTTATTCAATCACTTTTCCTTCTTTCTTATCGTCTTTGTAATCATTACTATACTGTACTGTCACCATTAGGCTGCCTCCAGTACATATCCACTAGGATCGACCCATGATAGGCTTATGCCCCTGGGATACCATCCATAAACACATAAATAGGGATCAACCCATGATAGGCTTATTCCCCTGGGATACCACCCGATAAGAGAGAACTTCTATGACTTAGTTCAATTAATCTTTGAGATTGTTATTTCGGTCGCCACCACATCTTTGATACTTTAAAACAATGATACATCAATAAGAGACATGTAAATTGACCATCAATGCAATAACAATGAAGTAAGAACTCATTGGCAAATCAATGATGCGTTTTGGAGTCATCAATGCCATAACAATGAAGTAGGAGCTTATTGGTATATCAATGAAACATTTTGGAGTAATTAATAGCACATGGATCTTGTTTGAGTAACCGGATACCTTTTGACATTCATTAGTGCAACAAACATATAAGAGTTGGAAGACAAGTAAGTATTGGAATGTCTGGATATCTTGTAGGATGGAAACAAGTTCATTGGTAACGGAGGACATCACACAAAACCATTATGGATCACATGTTATTAAATAACTTTGGAAACTTTCTTAATAGAACAATTGTTCACTTTCATGCCAAAGATATGGTATAGAGTATGCTTTATATACCTGACTGTCAACCTTCAATACTAGTCCCAAATGGACTTCCCGTCTTTTCGGATTACTTATCTACAAGGACTTTATATAGCAATCTAGTATTAGCAACCAAACGTCACAATTCAATTATTTGAATTCACCAAACTAGTGGTTGAGTAGTAAGCCTTAATTACACCATAAAGGGTGTCACATTAACCCTCTTATACTCCAATTACATTCACATGCCTTGCATATTCATACAACATCCTCTAATATCAAGTTTGGATTCATTTATCCTTCCAACCAATCCATTAAACTAAATTGAGCCATAGACATAAATAATCATCAATTCAATAGTATATCACCATATCCACCTTCCATAAATCAATTACCATATCCACCTTCCACAATTCAATACAACCAAACCATGCAAAATAGTCCATAACCCTATTTCTATCACCTTTCAATAACAACCAATACATATAATTCTCTATCACACATATGTATATGTGTGATAGAGA
>NW_025874107.1:0-3066 GCF_002878395.1 Capsicum annuum | reverse complement strand
AATCATCAATTCAATAGTATATCACCATATCCACCTTCCATAAATCAATTACCATATCCACCTTCCACAATTCAATACAACCAAACCATGCAAAATAGTCCATAACCCTATTTCTATCACCTTTCAATAACAACCAATACATATAATTCTCTATCACACATATACATATGAAAAAGAACAAGGAAAACAATATTCATACCTTATAATTAACATATTGATTATTAAATACTGTTTGCACAAATAATAGGTGTCGTTCGAAGCTCTTGAGATGACAAACGCAGTTATCGGATTACTTTGGAATTTCTATGGTTGAATCAAAAGTAATTTAAAGGTCAAATTTGGCTAGGGTTTGTTCTTTCTCAATGATTGATAATGAAAATGAGTTTTTGAACACATATACATGTATATATACACATATTCCCATCCATAATATAATAGAAAATGACCAAAATGCCTTTAAAATTTAAATAATGCCAAATCTGTCCTTTGGTGGACTGTTTTGATAACCTAAAGTAGATCGACCATAACTCTTTACTCTGATATCGGATTTGGGTGAAATTTGTGTCGTTGGAAATATAATGCAAAGGGATTTCATTTCATACAAAGTAGGCCACCCAGTTCGTCCTGTACAAGGAGTTATGGTCGTTCGAAGTTGACCCTAAAAATCTATTCTGAGAGGCTGAAGTAAAATGATTATAACTCCTTACTCATACGTTGGATTTGGATGAAACCACTTGCATTGGAAAGAAGACTCAAAGATATTTCTTTTTAAAGGTATTTCATTTCATATAAATTAGGCCACCCAATTTATCCTGTACAAGGAGTTATGGTTGTTCGAAGTTGACCTTAAAAATCTATTTTGTGAGGCTGAAGTAAAGTGAGTATAACTCCTTACTCAGATGTTGGATTTTGATGAAATCAATTGAATTGGAAAGAAGACTCAAAGATATTTCTTTTCATAGGTATCAGCTCTCCCAGTTTATTATATTAAGGGAGTTATGATCGTTCAAATTTGACCCAAAAAATTAGTTGGCCTCAGTAGTTTGTGTGTAGGAAATTTTCCTGCACATTTACTATTCCTAAATATCCCGGCCACCGTTTTATAGTTTTGAAAGTGCTCGAATATATCCGAAACCTATCTATTTTTGGAAATCTTTATGTCGTTCGAAAGCTTATTCAATAACCTTCGCATGAAACCATTGATGGGCAAATTCTGGTATAAATAAAATAATAAAAAAAATTAATTCCATATAAATAAGACCAATACATGTACTTGAATATGCCAATACACGTACTTGAATACAGGGTGTTACACTTATACTCCTCTATCTTAGTGGCATAGATTTGGGAGAAGCTAGCGAGTCAGATTGAAGTGGTAAGCTTCCATACTTCAGAAGATCCTATTTCATGTTTATGGTTTCCTTAGCATTTTAACAATTCCTTTGGATTTTGTTTTGGCTATGGTTGGTGGCATGTCCGACCTGGATATTCCTTGGTTTTGATTAGAGGCTTTGTTAGACTACTGTTGGCATGGGTAGTATAGGTATTTGTATTGACATTGATACCGGTTTCGATTGGTTTTGATTGTAGACTTTATTTAATGTCTTTATATTTATATTCTTTTATCTTGTTATATGCTTAAAATTCAGGCGACATTGAGGAGTGGAGTTTTTTGTTTGGTTGGGTATTGGGGGTTATCTCCAATACATGTGGGACTTGAGATACCCTTCAGGGCCAGGCCCTGGTTCGGGTCGTCACAATAATCCACTAGTTAGGATAATGCTATTCCAACCTACCAATATTTCTAACATACAAACTAGGACTAACTAATTAATACCAATTTTTCTTGCTAAGATACCAATTAGAATCTACTAGATATGACTCAACTTAGGGAGACAACAATGAAAGTGCACGATTAGAGAGAAGAAAGTGAGATTGATTTACTAGATGCCTTGTAGCGACCTACAAATTTTATATGGACATCAATACACCAGTCTGCTGAACTCCACTAAAAATTTTATCTTGTACTGGGAGATTGATAATAGAGGCTCTAATGTCACCCAGTAAAGATACAAATCATAAATCATTTAGGCCACAACTCAACTCTATCTTGAAAGGAAGACCTTTACAAACCAACCATTCAATTAATGTCGATGACATTTAATACCCTCAAGTATAAATAATTAGATAAATATTTTTCTTTTGAGTCATGTTTATGAAACTCGTTATGGAAGTGATATTGGACATTTCTTAATGATATTCATCCTAGCTACGTTATATGGCCTATATGGATGCTACTTCCTCTTAGACTTGATGATTGGCCTATACAGATGCTATTTCCTCTTAGAATTGATGATTGGCCTATTGAGTTGCTATTTCCTTTAGTCATGATTGTTAGACCTATATAGAGGATATTTCTCTTGGATATATAAATTGGTATTGAGAAGTGATATTCCTCATAGTCATAATGTATGAGCTATTCACATAAGATATCCCATAGACAAATTACATGTCTATATATATATTATGCCTCTTAGATATGAGATGCCTCTTGTGTGAGAGATGATTACATGTCTATCTATATTATGCCTCCTAGATGTGAGATGCTTCTTCTGTGAGAGATGATTATAAGTCTAGCTATATTATGCACCATATATGTAAGATGCCTCTTATGTGAGAAATGATTACACGCTTGTTGATATTATGCCTCTTATATATGAGATTCCTCTTCTGTGATAGATGATTACATGCTTATTGATATTATGCTTCCTATATGTGAGATCATTAGAGATATGCTACGGCTTATTAATATGATTATTGATATTAGACCTTGAATGTATATAGGCCTAAGGTCGTAATTATGATATTGTGATTATTTTTGATAAATTAATGGGCCAAAGGCTGTGTTATGATATTGATTGAATAACTGAGAATTGTTTATCATTATAAATGATGTGATTACAGTTTATTAATATGAATATATATATATATATTGTAGGCCTATTTATCAAATATGAGATGGAGGAAAATGCAGTATGATGCTTATTATTCCATTAATTGAACATT
>NW_025874106.1:0-2252 GCF_002878395.1 Capsicum annuum | reverse complement strand
GTATTGTTTTTTGTTTTTGGTGTACAACTGTGCATTTTATTATGCATGTTTTCCCCTTTATATTTTAGGACTTTTTTTTAAGTACACAAGAAAAAAAAAACTACCAATATTAATTTTCATATATTTTTTTCTTACCATATATTGTAGGATTCATTTTAAATATTTAAATATAATAATATAATAATTAAAAAATAAGTAAAAAGATAATTTTATCTACTACAGAGACTTTTAGTGAAGGGTAAAAAGTTCAAATCACTTTTCTACGGGTCTTCACATTTTTAATATATTATAGATTATAGATATAACATATTATTTTTTTTAGATATTTTAAATTATTAACTATTGTAATTTATAATACTTTTTATGTAATTTTCAAATGCTTAGATGACCATAATAATTAATTATGGGTGATATATTAAAGCTACGAGTGAAGCAGACATGTCTTAATGACTCACAATAACTAATTAGAAGAGATACAACAAAATTACTATAAAAAATACTTGTGAAAAAGTTTAAATGGTCAAAATAATTAATTAAGAGTGACATAGTAAAATCACGATTGAAACAGCAAAGCAGACATGTCTAATTAGAAGTGATACAACAAAATTTCTATACAAAAATACCTGGGTGAAGCAGCTGAAACAGACATGTCATAAATATCTATTTTACTTTTTAATTAAATATTATTAATTTTCTAATACATAAATAACTTATAATAATTAATTAGAAATAATATAATAAAATTACGGAGGAAGTAGCTTATGAAGCAGGCAAGATCATAAATATCTATTTTACTTTTTTTTTTTTGTTAAATATTGTTAATTTTTTACAACATAAATAGCTTATAATAATTAATTAGAGATCACATAATTAAAATCACAGAAGAAGCAACTGATGAAGCAGACATGTTGACGGAGAGTTGCCTGCTTCTCATATATATATATATATATATATATATATACACACACTAGTCAAGTATACTTCACATGTGTAAATAACGATAATAATAAGTGTGTATAAAAAAATAAATTACTATCATTTATATTGAACAATGTACGTGATTCGCCTTAAAAGATCCTACTATTATGAATCGGATCCATTTAAAGTTACGTAAGGTTAATTTCTTGATAGAAAAAAGTTTACCCTTCAAAAGATCTCTCATTTCTCTCTGTCTATACCACCCACATCAAGGCAAGTAAAATCATATTTCATGCCATGCGTCTTCTCATCCAAGACTAATAATTATAAATTATGAAATAAATATATGAACAAAAAATTTAAAAGAAAAGGGATACATTGAAATATTAATTATTTAATATTATACTTTGAAAGAAAAAATATGTTTTAGAGTTTTGATGATGACACTAAAACATAAATCGAGCAATGCAAATTATTCCTAGAGTCCATCTCTAAGAACCTGACAGAAGATTGCAATCGATTATGAATTTGAGTTGCTAACTCATGAAACTTTGTTTAATACTTATTTGACACTGTGATTTATTTGTTATCATGACAAATCACAATTTTTACTTTATTTTTCTCTCAATTGTTATATTTTTATGTAAGTATGATTTTGACGAAAGAGTAGTAATTTGAACTACACCTTAATAAGAAATAGAGCTAACATGAATAAAAAAATAAAATTTAGAATAGAAAAAATATACCTTAAATTCACTCGTAATCGCATGAAGTCTCATTTACACGTTTCACATAAATCTTTCTTCATCTAAAAAAATATATTAAAAATCAGTTAATAATAATTTATATCAGGAGGCAAATACAAATAATTTAAAATTATGAAAAAAATTCATCTAAAAAGTCAAAGGATCTTCAATTTTACTAAGCCTAATTTAAATCAATAACAAAAGAATATGAACTTATTTTAAAGATAAATTTTATTCTTTTTATTTAAAAAAAGGCAACAAACAAAAGCTTAAAGTCTAGAGAGAAAAGCTCATATTAGTAAAAAAATAAAATTAAAAAACGTGAAAAAGGTAAAAAGGAATTTGGATCCATGGGGTTAGAACGCATACGTCAAGCCTAAATATTTAATTAAAATAAAATGTGATTCTTTACATATATTTTAGGACTATTAATTTCTTTTCATATATTTTAGGACTCAAATATATTTTAGGATTCATATATTTTGGGCAATTTGGAATTCCTAATTTCTTTCTATATATTTATTTTATCAGGATTCTTTTCATATATTTTAGGAGTCCTTAATTTAATAATATAATAATTAAAAAAAA
>NW_025874105.1:0-2075 GCF_002878395.1 Capsicum annuum | reverse complement strand
GTTGAAAGCTTTCCTATCGTTCAAGTTTTAGTGAGGGTCAAAACTTAGGTAAACTTCAATCGGTAATAACTTCTTGTATATATTGAATTAGAGGTCCTACTTTATATAAAATGAAATATATTTGAATTATCTTTCCAACAATATTAATTTCGCCCAAATTTGACACCCGAGCAAGAAGTTATGACTTCGCAAAGTGGAGTACATCGCCTAACGTAAGGTGTGTGATCCACAACCTAAAGTATGCCGTAAGGTGTACGGCGGACACCCTAATGTGTGTGATAAAGTGTGTGCCGCATATGTTGTAGTCCAGGTGACTTAAACAGTCCATTTTTGGGGCAAAATGGTCCTTTTCCCACCCCTATATAGTGCCTAAACACGAAATTAAGCCCTTATTTCACCAAAACATATTCTTTCTCTCAAAATCCTCTCAAGAACACAAGCTAGGGTTTTCACAGAAGATTCAAGTTCAAGCAATTCTCTCCATCAATCTTTATGTAATTAAGAAATAAGGTATGCATAGTGTTCATCCACGGATTCCTTTCATCCGTGGAGCTCAAGAACCATGTTTTAAATAATAAATTATGATCTTTATCTTGTTGTGTGATTATGTTCATGTTGATGGTTGTTAATTGTGTTTCAAGATGGTATCTAAATGTGTTTCCAAGAAGTGTATGGGGATGTTAGTTGGAAACCCATGAATTTGGGTGGTTCAAGATTTCTAAATTTGTTAAGTACACCTATGCTCAATATTGTGCATGTAAGGTGTTTGATAAAATGCCTAGAATGATAAAAATCATGTATTATAACTTAGGGGGTGAACTATATGATAAATTCATGCTAGTCTATTATGTTCAAAGAGCTCACTTGTCATTGTTGTGCAATATATGTGTTAACGGAATGTACATGATGATTGGAGAATGGATTCATAGTGTGTCTATATGTCTTCCATGCTATGAACAAGATCATGATTTTGAAGTATCACATGAGTTATCCCCAAATTATTACAATATGAACTAAATGTTACATGTTTGCCATTTCCTTATGCTTAAATGGTTTCCATGCCATTGTTATGAATAGTATATGTTGTCGAAATGGCCATGATAATAGAATATGAGATTTATGACTTGATTATAAGCATTCCTATTCATGTTAGATATTATGATGACCATGTACTTTATGAAATCTCTCACTCATGTATTATGGATTGTTATTGATGGTCATGTAATCAAGAAAGTCAAGTTGTGTCAGTTTTCTTCCATCGAGTCCAGGGGCTATTTGTACCCAAAAAATATAGCTGTGTGCCTAGAGCCATGTCATGTTATCACGATACTCTCAGTCAAGCCATGATCTATAGAATTCAGTTAGTCATGGGACTCAGGAAAAATAAGTGATCTCAGTAATCTCAGTAGTCCAGTAATCTCAGTAACCTCAACAACCTCAGTATTCACAGTTAATCTCAGTAACGTCAGTACTCTCAACCAGTCCTCAGAACTCAGTACATTCCGTCAGTCATCAAAATCCAGTAAACTTAGTTTAGCTCCACTAAACAATACCACTAGTATCAGTCCAGTTAATCAGTATCAGTTCAGCTAATAAGTTCAGTTTAGTTATTCAGTTCAGTGTCCTTCAGATGGAAGTAGAAGTTAGAACCGAGTAAACCCAAGGATGGGAACTCACCTGCTAGTTCAGGGTGTGATTCTTCCCAGTCATCCTTGTGTTCCAGAACTACGTAGCCAACGTAGGTTGAGACATCTTAACCTGTTAGATTAGGGTTGATGAGGTGTCTTAACCTGTCAGTTTAGGGTTCCCACCATTCTCATTTGAGTACCTGGCAGATAAGGATCACTCACAGCTGTTCTTACCAGTGGCGTGGTATTGACACCCCTCCAGTTAGGGCAAAGACTGGACCCCAACTTAGCTATATGTGTTATTGGGGCATGTCGGTTAGACAACTACTTCCCACAGTCTCAGTTTCAGTCCCAGTCTCAGTAAAAAAACTCAGATAGTTTTTCAGATTTCAGGACTGTCAGATACAGTCAACTCAGAAATAGAACAGAACTCAGATAGCTCCTTCA
>NW_025874104.1:0-1111 GCF_002878395.1 Capsicum annuum | reverse complement strand
AAGAAGGTGCCGCCCAAGCTTAAAGGCAAATTCTACAGGGTGGTAGTCCGTCCGGCCTTGTTGTATGGAGCAGAGTGTTGGCCAGTTAAGAACTCCTACATCCAAAAGATGAAGGTGGCAGAAATGCAGATATTGCGCTGGATGTGTGGACTGACTAGAAGGGATAGAGTTCGGAATGAGAGTATCCAGGAGAAGGTTGGTGTGACTTCAGTGGAGTGTAAGATACGGGAAGCACGATTGAGATGGTTCAGACACGTGAAGAGGAGGGGCATGGATGCCCCGGTCCGTATGTGTGAGAGGCTAGCGTTGGATGGTTTTAGGCGGGGTAGGGGTAGGCCGAAGATGTACTAGGGCGAGGTGATTAGGCGGGACATGGAACAGTTATAGCTCACCGAGGACATGACCCTAGATAGGAAGGTCTGGAGGGCGCGAATTTTGGCAGAAGATTAGGGCCAGTTTGGGTCGCTAGTGTAGGGAATTACTTGGTGGGGGTTTTATTCCTGTTATGATTCCGTCTTCCGTGTTTCATGTTTTATTATGAATCTGTGTGATTTCCTCTGCTTTCCTCTGTTTTATATTACTTATGGGTGTCGTATTTATGTTATGTAATTTGCTTCTGTGCTTTACTATGTATTTGTGTGGTATCTCGTGTCTTGAGCCGGGGGTCTATCGGAAACAACCTTTCTACTTCATCAGAGGTAGAGGTATGGACTGCGTACATCTTACCCCCCCAGACCCCACTAGGTGGGAATACACTGGGTTTGTTGTTGTTGTTGTTGTATTCAAAGTAATTAAACTTACAAAAGATGAAGTCTGAAGTTGATTGTAACATCCCAATTTTCTGAACTGGAATGCTACACGGTGCTCATGACCCTGAGGGACCACAAGATAACCCATGACTGATATCTGTACCTGTAAACTACATAATATCTCATAAAATATGCGAAATCATGAACTGTAAGGCCATAATGTTCAATACTAATACATATCTAAAAAATATGGTATAATAATACCAAAAAGAAACATAAATACTGAAGTCTGAACATCTAATCTTACATCTTGTCTGAAAACCTCTAACTGAACTGAATAAGGAGTTGATGGGACATATCCC
>NW_025874103.1:0-1492 GCF_002878395.1 Capsicum annuum | reverse complement strand
AGATCTTCATTTTTACTCATAAGATATATTCATTTTTACAAGAAAGATATCTTCATTTTATGCAAAAGAAATCTTCATTTCTACGCAGAACAACTATTCATGTTTATTACACAGAAGATATCAAACTTCATCCAATATTTTCACATGGTCGATATCAATCTTTATTTATTTATTTATTTAACACATAAGATATCAATATTCATCCATTTCATTAATAAAGAAGATATCAATCTTCATCCATTTCATTAACAAAGAAGATATCAATCTTCTTCCTTTTTTTTAAACACATTAGATATCAATTTTATTTCATTTTTTTGCACTAAAGACATCGATATTCATTTATATGCATAAAACAATCTTCATTATTACTCAGACAGCTGGAAAACAGTGACCTTCACCTGACGGAAAACTACACAAAAATGACCAACGATGGAAGGTAAGCGAACACAACTGCAAAGCATCAAGGTAAAAATTCTAGATATAGCTACAAGTAAGTTCCTTGAAACTCGATCGCTTCAATACTCTGCATCACCCCCCTTTACCTTACTTTAGTTTAAGTTTTTATGAATGATTATGTTTATATGTTTTTTTGTATTGTTCATTGATAAAGAAGTTTTCTTAGTAGGACTTTGTTAGAAGAAAACTTCTTATATTTTTTCTTTTCTTTTGAAGATAAATGTAATGTAATGAACAAGTTGAATATAAGTGTTTAAGTTTCAAAATTATGTTTTCCCTCTTTTTTGTGATTGTTTCTTTTTTCTATTGGTCATTCTTCTGTACAGTCAACTTAAATTTAGAATGACGATTAAATTCAGGGAGAGTTCAAAAATTGTATATAGTCTATTATCGATCTTATACTCCATCATTTCACAATATAACATAGTAGTCGATCGTAGACTATGTGAATCGATGGGGCGTCAGTATCTTATAGTTTGAAAGAAAAATACTTAAATTAAAAATGATTTAAATAGATAATATATTTTTTGGGGCTGGTGGAAAAAAATAATTAAATTAAAAAAGATTTAAATAGATAATCACATGTTTTTGGGCAGGTGAAAGATAATGATTAAATTAAAAATGATTTCAATAGATAATAACATGTTTTAAGGCTGGTTGAACTAATTAATTAAATTAAAAATAATTTAAATAAATATTCTTGAATAGTTTGTGACACTTAATAGACTACCGTCAATGTTGACCCATGTCAAATTCATGTAAAAAATATATTTGTGGTTTGAGGGTCCATCAATTTACTTGGTCTACTATTGACTTAGATCATAAGAAGTGCATTGATTGATCTCCTGATTATGTGTAGACTGCTGCTATAGACCAACACTTGGATGATTTTTTAAAATGAATAAATAAATCAATAATAAATGTAGTGTGGGTTTCTACACATATGAAGGAGTGTAAACAAGTCACATAATCATATTAGAGCTTATACAAATTAGGGATGGTTAATTAAGGAGTGTGTCGATGGGTAGTGATCGAA
>NW_025874102.1:0-2013 GCF_002878395.1 Capsicum annuum | reverse complement strand
AAATTTATGTAATTGATTTTATTACCTGGAAAATTATTTGGGGATTTTGTGCTGCGAATTTTGCTGGGAATTTATTCTTGGGGATTTACCTGCGAAATTACTACTTGCGACATTACCTGGGGAAATGTATCAGCGAGTATTTATCACTAGGTAAATTCGTAGGAATATAGATAAATATAATATATATATATATATATATATATATATTAAATCCATTGAAAAATTCTCAAGTAATTATACTACGGATTTTACGTAGAGATATTTTGGTAGAAATATATGTAATGAATTTTATTACCTGAAAATTTTTTTGGGGACTTTGTTTTGCGAATTTTGCTGGAGATTTATTCTTGGGGATTTACCTGCGAAATTATTACTTGAAAAATTATTGAGGGATTGTGTTGCTACAAATTTACCTGAAATTATTTCTTGGGGATTTACCTACGAAATTATTACTTGAAAAATTATTGGGGGATTGTGTTGCCACAAATTTAGCTGAAATTATTTGTTGGGGATTTACGTAGGATTTTTTTGACTTGAAAAATTTAAATAGGAAAAGTATAAATTTGAAGAATAAAAAAAATAAAAAAAATTAGACATTAAATCGGTGGACACGTATTATCAAGCTAAAGATGCTCAAGAAATTAAAATTAGTTTATTGTTATAGATGGTATCACAGATGTATTATCAACAATTTTAAATTTTATATACATAATTTATAGGTGCCTATTTTGAATTATTTTTATCATTGATTTTAAAGTAATATATTATATGTCGTATTTTTATTTACACAATTTATTCATAAATAATATGAGAATAATTATATTATTTATTTTACTATTATTATTATTATTATTATTATTATTATTGTATTAATCCGCAACCTTAGTCAATTTAATTTTTTCTAATTTATTTATTTTCTAGCCTGATTGTGCCAATTTATAACAATTTTAGCATTATTTTCTCCAATTTATTACAATCCTAGCCCAAATTGTGTCTAATTGAACTCAATTTCAAATTTCATTCAATTTTTTTAACCAAATTCTTAATCTTTAGATCTCAGCCGTTGATCAATATTTTTTTATTATTATTACATTTAAATAGCAGTCTAAGTTGATTCAATTATCTTCTCAATTTTATTTAAATTCTGGTCACCCTTATATCTAATTGATGTCAATTTTAATCGGTTTTTGAATTCAATTTGGTTCATTTTAAACCAAATTTATATCGAGTCTTATTATTTTCCTCGTTATTATTATTATTATTATTATTATTATTATGCTATTATTTCATTATATCGAGTCCTAATATCCGTCGCTTTTTTATATTAATTTATAGTTACTATATTTATTAAATCATTTCCACAAGTATACATGCCCATAATTTACAAACATTGTCTATTATTATTGTTGTTGTTGTTGTTATTACGACTTTCCTATATTTATTAAATAGCAGTCTACTCAATTATTAAAATTAATAATTTTATTTACTTTTTAATATTAATTTTATATAGTTAATATACTTATTAAATATCAACCTAATTCAATTCAATTTTCCTAATTTATTTAAATTCTAGCCATTTTATAATCAATTTATGTCAATTGAGTTTAATTTGACTCAATCAAAATTTTCAATTCAATTTTTTAAACCCAATATCTAATCTCAATTTGACTCATCTCCTCAATTCTAATCTCAACCGTTCATCATATTTGACCAACAGTCAATATTAAATCAATTTTCACTAATATTTTTCTTGAAATTGGATAGCTTCAGACTATTTTTCTTATATTGAGGGTCTATTGAAAACAACCTATTTATCTTAACGGTAAGGTCTGCGTATACTGTACCCTCCACAAACCCCAATTAGTGGGACCAAATCAGGTTAGTGGTTGTATTCATTTTTCGAAATCTCATATAGAAAATAATCAAAAGATGTCACCTTGATTTGTTGTTGTTGTTGTTGTTGTTGTTATTATTATTATTATTATTATTATTATTATTATTATTATTATTATT
>NW_025874101.1:0-2027 GCF_002878395.1 Capsicum annuum | reverse complement strand
ATCATATGAGTCATATGTTCAACTCATACCTTTGATAATGTGTGATTGGTGATACTTTATTTGAAGTATGACTCATTACTTGGAAGTGGTATGGTGATCATATGAGTCGTACATGTTAAGTCATAATAAATTAGTGTGAGGTGAGATGAGTTTTGTCCAGGTTACGAGAGGATGAGTTCTAGTTGTATAACACGTTACCAGTTGTAAGAGATGACTCGTATCTTGATCAGTAAAGGATCCAAGAATTTTCCTCTATTTTCCATCAATTAAATAACACAAAATCCCTATTTCCATTTTTAAGAACAAGATTAGGGTTTCTTCTCAAGATCATCTCCCAAGTCTCAAAAGTCAAGTTTACTCTACAAAGCCAAGAACTTTAAGGTGTGTGGGATATTCATCAATGGGTTCCTATCACCCATTGAGCCCCAAAAAACCCTCTCTTTTATTAAAGTATGAGTTTTACTTCATTATGGGATTTCACATGTTCAAGATGAAGCCAATCCATGTTTTTCCGTAGTAAATTGAGCTAAATTCATGTCCTCATATGGTCCCATGAAAACTAGGTCATGTAATGCTTTGAATCTCAGGTTCTTATGTATAGTTAAATTGAATCCATGTAATTATGAATTTAAATCATGTAAGCATGTTGTTTTCCAATGACTTACACCCTCTCCCGTTCAAATTCATGTGCTTCAGTGATCACTAAACTTATTTTCTTTTGGGTCTCTAAATTATGACTTCCTATTATTGTTCAAATGTTGTCAAATTTTAGTAACCATTCAGTTCTTGTGGGTTGTGAACACTTGATACCTATGTGTTTACTTGCTATTTCAGTCTTTTCAAATTAAAAGTTAGTCAGACCATGATTTCATTACTATGTTCAAGAACAATTTGATCCTTGTCAGTACAGTACCATGTTATGTTAAACCATGAATAACACCAATGTCATTCGGTTGGGAGTATGATTTAGCTCCGACAGGGAAGTGTGGGTTCAATGCATCCTACTTCCTAGAAACTAAGTGCCCCTGTATGATTTAGGGACTTGACAAAGAATGTTTCCCCTTTTGCCCGTATTGGGCTCTGCTTAGTGATCACTCCAGTTTAGGTTCCACTCTGATGTCAAGGATGGAACAATACTCCTCAATGATGGTCAGACATTGGACTCCATTGTAATAACCATGGTTTATGTCGATTACATGATCGCTCCCACAGTTTCAGTCAGTATTGGCTGTCTATTTTAGTTCAGTTTTGCTAGACTAAGTAGTCAATTTTAAGCATTTATTTAGTGAGTTATACAAACTGCACCAGTTATTCAGATAATTCTAGTGTATTGAAATGTTTGGTCCTACAAGTTTAATTTTACATGTTCATGTAATTACATTCTGTTTTTGCATGTATTTTAGTTAGTCCTTACCTCATGTATCAGTGCATTCAAAGAACTAATCGAATACCTTTCTCTTGAGCTATGTTGTCGAATAACATAGGTTCAGACACACAATTTTCTAACCATCCTTAAACAACTCAACAATTCCCCGCGACTGTAGTCGTGAGTCCTCATCCATTAAGGACGTGATATGTTATTTCATTTATTTAAACATTTCATTATGATTCAGTTATTTGGGGATTTGTCCCATCAACTCCTTATGATTCTTAGATACTTTTCAAATAATTGGACAATCATCCAACTTTCAATTATTATCAGTTGTTTAAGATAGATAGTCTAGTTTTCCAGTGTTAATCAGATACTTTGGACATTTCATTTTATATATTTTAGTATTCAAACTGATAGTTCCTTATTGGTTTATTTTCCGTATATGATTTTCTACTTTTATTTTATTTACTTCTCATAGCAGGTAGCAGACCATGGGTTAGCTTGGGGTCACTTGTGGCCTTAAGCACCATGTCGTGACTAGGGGTTATCCTTGGGTCGTGAAAAAACTTATTATTAGAGCCTAAGATATTAAAGTATCCTAGGTTGTTAAAAAACTACTTTGGGTAGAGTCTTATGCATTGGTTTAAAGTTTGCC
>NW_025874100.1:0-1802 GCF_002878395.1 Capsicum annuum | reverse complement strand
CAAAGTATCAAAAATGTGGTGGCGACCGAAATAACAATCTCAAAGATTAATTGAACTAAGTGATGGAAGTTCTCTCTTATCGGGTGGTATCCCAGGGGCATAAACCTATCATGGGTCGATCCCTAGTTATGTGTTTATGGGTGGTATCCCAGGGGCATAAGCCTATCATGGATCGATCCCAGTTGATATGTACTGGAGGCAGCCTAATGGTCACAGTACAATACAGTAATGGTTACAAAGATGATAAGAACGAAGGTAAAGTGATTGAATAAATGCAATGTACAGGTTGTCATAACTTCTAGTTAGTGTGGTCCACACCTATTACGATTTATTCATTTGTTTCTGATTTCTATTGAGCTCCTATATCATATGTGATTATCTACAACTTTACATACTCAGTACATATTTCGTACTGATGTCCCCCATGGGGGACCTGTATTTCATGCTGCAGGCACAGGTACCTCAACTCATACACCGCACAAGTAGGAGCCAGGATACCCAGCTGCTTTTGGTGAGCTCCAATTTGCTTCGGGGCTTTCCGTGTCATATCCAGTCACTTTTGGTATTGTATAGAAGTTAGTTATATGACGGGGTGTGTCTCGACCTTAGTTAGACTCTGTGTATTGTCTAGAGGCTTTGTAGACCTAATGTACAGTCAAGGTGGTGTTTTGTTAATAGACGTGATGGCTCCAACGGCCAAGTATTGTATATACATATATATGTGTGCTTGAGCTTATACAGGTGATTATTTCCTTTTATATGCGACATGATGCCGTTCGAATTTTGGGTTGTCATAGAGGTATGTATGGGAAGTATAAGGTTATGAGCTGGTTCTCCTGGGCCTCCTCGGTTACGGGTGCCATTCCGCCCCAATAGGATTTGAGGCGTGACAATCTTTAGCTAACAGGACTTGGTCCTACTTTGCTTTATGTGCAGGCATTCTAATTCAGGGAAACTATTCTTAGCCGGTGGACTAAGGAATTTAAAGGGAAGCTCAAGCCTTATCACCAGTCCCTTCCAAGCATGATTACTTGGGAATTGTGGAAGAGAAGGAACAACCTGAAGTATGAGGGCAAAAACCTCTCTGGTCAGAAGGTAATATTTAATATTACTAGAAATGTGGGTCTTTTATTTGAAGTAAGAAACCCAAGACAAGCATTTCCCAGTGGTTGGACACTAAAAAGAAGGAAGCCTAAAATAAAGATTACTAAAGTTTTATGGAAGTTTCCTGAGTTGGTTGGGTGATATATAATACTGATGGGGCATCCAGAGGCAACCCAGGGGTCAGCTCTTATGCCTTTATGTGTAAGGGATGAGAGTGGAGATCTAATTTATGCAGAAGGAGCTAAAATGGAAGATACCTCTAATGTTGAAGAAGAATCTAAGGCTATTCTACAAGCAGCTACTCATGCAGATGAAACACATACAGGAAAACTAATCATTCAAACTAATTCATTACTGATGCAGAAAGTATTATCAGGGAATGGAAGCGTCCTTGGCATGTAATAGATTACGTAGAGAAAATATGGAAATTAATGCAGAGTAAGCAAGTACAATATCAACATATTATGAGGGAAGACAATCAGTTGGCAGATTATCTAACTAATTTAGCCATAGATAAAGGAGAGTTTGCAATCACAAGTTTTCAGCAATTAGAGGTAAAAGGCAGAAAGATATTGAATAGTGACAAATTACAATGTCCTTTCATAAGGATAAGAGCAACACAAGAGTAGACAGGTTGAGTAGTCTACAGTGTTCAGAAGTTGACAACCACATATTTACAAGGAGGAAACTAAAACAAA
>NW_025874099.1:0-3717 GCF_002878395.1 Capsicum annuum | reverse complement strand
TGTTAATTTTACCTTTCTTACTTTATAATTGTAATCCATGTAATGAAAATGACTAACTAATCAGTGTTAAACATATAGATTGGGATCGGCCTATGCTAATCTTACACACCTGAGCTGCCACCCACATATAAAGAGATTGGGATCGATCTATGCTAGGCTAACGCCCTATCATAACCCAATTTCTTAGGTCATGATGACACATAATATAAACCACCAGTAGGTAAGCCAATACGTAGTCTGAAGCTACTAGTAACGGACTATCATAAAAAATAAATAAAGATAGCAAAATAAATATGTTAATATATATATATATATATATATATATATATATAAGACAGTCCCAAAACTAGGCGAAATCAGTACAAGAGCTTCTAATAGAAATACGAATACAAAATGAAGTACTAAACGAATATACAAGTACAACCCATCTTTGAATACAACATAGAGATCATTATAATCTATAAGAGAGAGAATAATAATCTGATTGCCAGGAACTCACCCTAAATATGTGATCCGTAGCTTCTCCGCACGATCCACACAATAATGATGAGAATTTGTAATATCACCTGGAGGCTGTAAAATTATAGTATGAGTATCGACAGGTGGTACTCAATAGATAATTATCGACTGAGCTCCAAAGATAATACAAATATAGATAACATGGAAAGAATGTAAACTGTAGCCCAATATCCAGGAAGCTAACCTAATAAAACAAAGACTTCAATTAGGATGAACTATCCTATCCTATCCGTACCCAAAAACTAAAGCATTATACCATATATCATTGGCCCATATGCAAGTAAAGGGTAGAAGAATGGTATATATATATATATAGTAGTTTACAAGGCCAAATAAAGGATATACAATATGAATAAATAAAGGAAGAGAGGGATATAAGGTAATACTATAGCTAGATATATAGTTATATATGTATATATAAGACTAACTCAAGGCACAACCTAAGGTAGCCATACTAGCATCTCGAGGCCTCCTAATCATAGTAGGAGCTAATGCTGGCACAATCAGGGCCCCTAATCTAAGCATCTAAACATAAGATAATTATCTATAATAAAATAACCATAAGAAAAAGGAAACATAATCGTATCTCAAAGCTCAATCTCAGTCGATAATCAATCTACTATGAACTAACCATAATAATAATAATAAAGTAACCACTAGTATGGAAAAATAATACCTGAACAGGGACCCATAACTTGGAAGGTTCCATAAGCATACAACACACAACAAATAATACTCTTAACCTATACCTATGCGACCTACATAACGCTTATAGATATAGGGACCAAATAATATACTGGTGATAGGCAATGCACATGTATGAATGAATGCAAAGTAAATCCATGATACCTTAAACAGTCTACGTGCCATAAAATAACCTAGTATATATACCTCTTTTAGCTCGACAGTTCACAAAGATGGACCTACGACGACCTCTCTTCTCTGGCATGATGACTTATGGATGAAGGGCCCCTAGAGGGTTTATGACAACCCATATATGATGACCTAGTCATGATTTAGAATTTTCAATAATCATCATCATCATCATCATAAATCTACTTCATCCAATATCAAAGAGATGTATATAAAATAGATGCATAGACTTGAATCGTGGCTAAAAAAATATAAGTCTATAAATCCATTACTCGGGGTCAACTTTGTGACTAAATCATCATAATATAGTAGAAATAGCTAAAATATCTCACGACCGAAGTTAATAGTAGTGATGTCATGACCCAAAAATCAAGGTTCATGATGACACTTGTCATTGGAAGCCTTGACAAGTAAGCCTATCATCCAAACTGATATAACTAGGGAAAAATCAATACCAAAACTCAAGACCAGGCTTCTAGAGCAAACTCGAGCCACATAATATGATAATAGAAAAAATATAATCAAAGATACCAAACCAAATCCCAAAACTTGGTGTCACAATGTAAGAACTACAAAATATATCTCGAAGGTCAAATATATAATAATAGTATAAAAAAGGATCAAAACTCTATCTCAAGATACAAAATAAGACATGTAATAGATAGGAAGAGGTAGTAGATCGACTCCAAAATATTGGATCAACTGCAACCTTGAATATACTCTAGATACCTCCTGAATTAGATATTGTGTGGCTTACTCATACCTTGATTTTCACTGAAAAGGTACAGTAGAGATGGGCACAGTCTACTTATACTCAGTAGGTGTCATAGGCCGACTGAGTAACGTAGAAAATAAAGCATATAAACATAAACTATGGGCACATCACCTACAATCAGAAAATATCCCAAATGATAGGCCACACCGTCTCCACTAACAATTCTACTACATACACATATAAAAAATACTAATACAAGAAGAAAACACATATATACATGTATACCATGTACAAGTAGGGGAAAGGAATACAAATAGGCAAATATCTTATCAAGAGCAGAAACACAACACAAAATAAGCACAATAATATGGAATACAATGAAGATGATTGATGTGTCAGCTTTCGATTGTACATTTTTCACCACTTACTAGGGATATTTGTTTGTTTTCTACAAACTATTAGTGTTATTTGATTCTTGTTTTACTTGCTCTTGGGATACAAACTTAAAAGCAGGGATAAATCAGAAGGGTAAGAGTTTAGAAGGTTATGATGGGTTAACCAGTGGACTGTCACACTCCCAACGTACCGTTGGACTGGTCTCCACCTTTAAGTAAAATTTCAGGTATATGAAAGATGGGTAATGATCCCAATGATGAAATATCAGGTCCGCAAAGGGCCGTCAGTTTAGCTGCTGCACTTTTATCAGAATAATTAAAAGTTTGGGCACCAGTGAAAGACGACATGACGGGCCACCCGATCCTCAACATACCATCATATTTACTATCGTATCGACCACACAAAAACCACTCACTAGAATAGAACCAACTATCCAGCTGATGGACCGTCGTTATTTTAACAACCCGCCAGGCAAACCATCGGTAGTAAAGTGGACGACCAGATTTAAATTTTGAATCCTAACTTTCTTAAATCAAATAAATACCTATTTTAGGGTTATAATAGGCATCTTTTGGCTATTGTACACTTTGTAACGTAAGAGTGCCTGAGAAATAAGTTGAGAGCTAAAGTTTTCACTGTTTTCTCTTTGTTATTTGGAATTGGGATTATCTTTAGATTATAAGTTTATTATACAATATTTATGAAAATTAACTTGTCCACCTACTTCTCAATCATGTTTTTCTAAAGCTCCCATACCTAGGGTTATGATAGCCTTGGTGTATTCAATACTTGGGTTGTGAGACTGATGAATCCCTCCCAAATAACATTGCAAATGTTTCACCTTTTCTTCAGTTTTATGATTTCTATTGGTTGCAAACTTGAGAAGTGTGACCATAAACATAATTGGCTTGAATAAAGGAGTTAATTCTTGGTAAAGAGAATGGTGACAAGATGATTAGATCTTTTACCCTTTAGTCTCAAGATTGTTGGCCTAACTAGATCAGTCTCTTGGTGAATTATTTATTGCACTAATATATCACGTTAAGTTTGAAAGAATTAAAGTGAATCCATCATTGAAGGTTGAAAATAATTAGATGAGACATCCCATGCAAACTTTTCTATATTTATAATTATTGGTATAGAGTTTTGCAAAACCCGCAACCCTTAGTATTAAAACACCTTGGTGAACCTGACTCTAGTTTATTAATTCTCAT
>NW_025874098.1:0-3860 GCF_002878395.1 Capsicum annuum | reverse complement strand
TAAATAACTTTTGAGTGAATTTTCCTGCAGCTTACAGAAAAGAGTAATGAATAACAAAACAACTTTTAGAAACTAAGTATAAAGGTTCACAACTTCACTTAGATATTGCTTTAAAGAAAGACATTAGCTATAGACTTCAATTTCCAGATTTCAAATATAAAAAATGAGTCCTTTCTACACTTATACATCATGATTTACTAATAGAACACTAGTAAATATTATAGAACTAAATGTTATGACTCACTAGATTTATAAAATATGATTTACTAGTTATGCTTATGATCCTCTGTTTTTCAAATATTCTAGCTTATGTGAGTCATCTACATTTAGTATGCATTGTTTTACAGATTATGATGTTGTTGAGACATTGTTTAACTTATACATTCACCATCATATACTCAACACATTCTCAAAGTATTGATCCATATATACGTCTATGTGTTACATTGTCACATAATGTAGGTTCAGGTGCTCACTTCTAGCAACATGAGTGTTTTTGAGCATCTCCATCTATATCCCGATAGTTTGTGAGTCTTCATAGTTTGGGGACTTAGTATTTCAATCTTTTAGCTTATTAGTATAGATAATTCAGTATTTTCAGACAGTTCGAGTCAACTAGGGGCTTGTCCTAGTGTAACGCCTTGATTTTTCTGAACCAGAACGCTACACGATGCTTATGAGCCCGAAGGACGACAAGCTAACCCATGACTAATATCTACACCTGTACACTACATAATATATATGTAAAATGTGGAAAACATAAACAACAGGCCATGAGGTTTAACTGAATGAAGTATCTGACTAATCAAAACATCCATATGGGGTAACGAATACCCAAAACAACTGAAGTATGAATCTAAAATCTGAAAGCCTCTAAACACTGTCTAAGTAAGGATTTGAAGGAACAAGTCTCCAAATAACTCCATAAACTAAGAGCTAACTAAAATAATAAATAAAGTCAAATCATATCGTCCTTAAATGAAGGGGACTCACTGCAACTCTATATGCTAAAATGAGACTGCTACTACTTATCTGGAACTCGTGTCTCTAAGCCTATGGTGTAACATAAAAAGAAAGCACCATAGTGCGAATGCGTCAGTACAACTGAAAGTACTGAGTATACGAGTGAGGTAGGCTAAATGTAAAGGGTTACATGCATGAGTAATACTAAATGACTGACTAATATGGATGTGAGAGTGCAAGCTTGCATACATAGTAACTGAGATCGTGAATACGTGATAGCTGGATTTGTACGCTAATACATGGTTTATTGATATGTAACATGACTGACACCGAAATTCTGATAACACGGGCTACTGTGTCTGAGAATCTTGAATCTGATAGAACTATCTGAGTTTCGTACTGTAACTGAATTGACTGTATCTGACAATCCTAGTATACTAAAGTCTGAAGAACTATCTGAGTTCTCTTACTAAGACTGAGACTGAAACTGTGGGAGGTAGTTGTTTAACTGACATGCCCCATGTATGCCATTATATCTAAGCTGGGGTCCAATCTCTGCCCTGACTAGAAGGGTGTCAATACCGCGCCACTAGTTAAGACAGGCTGTGAGAACCCTCTATTGGCAGTTACTCAAAATGAGAATGGTGGGAACCCTCTACTGGTAGGTAGGACACCTCATCTACCATTAACTAGCACGTATGATATCCCAAACTACGCTGGCTGCATAGTTCTGGAATGCAAGAATTGCCATAGTTCTGGAATGCAAGAATTGCCTCTAGAAATCACACCCTCTACTGGCAGGTGAGTTCCCATCCTTGGGTTCACTCGATGCTAACTTCTAATCACAACTGAAGAGACTGAACATGATTAACTGACTGGGCATGGACTGAGCTTACTGAATTCTATTGACTGATGGAATGCTACTGATATCTGATAACAGTCTGAGATCATGAAGTTTCCTGAGTCACATGACTGACTGAATTCTACTGAATCATGGCTTGATTTCAGATATCGTGAAAACATGACATGGATCTAGGCACACAACTATATTTTTTGGGTATGATTACCCCCAAGACTCAATGAAAGAAAACTAACACAACATAACTTACTTGATCATGAGAACAGAGTTCACAATTCATAACAGTATAAGTAGGGGATATTATACTACATGTAGTTCTCAACATCTTATGCATGGTAGGGAGTGAATATATATCATGTACACATTGTATAACTCCATTATAATGAATGCTTCATACCACAACAATAACAACACAACAATAGCATGGAATTTATATTGAATCATAATGGTTAACATCGACTTGCCATTTAGATACTATTGAGCCATGGAAACATAATTTCTAGCATTCTAGGAATTTTATCAAACACCTTGCATGCACTCTTTAAGGCGTAGGTGTATTCATAAATTTCACCATATTAAGCCACCCAAATTCATGGGTTCCAACTAGCATGATCATAACCTCCATGAAAATACATCAAAATACTACTCTATACCAAAAATAACAACCACCAACATGAATATGATCATATCACCAAAAAACAATCAAAATTTAGTATTTAAAGATTAATTCTTTAACTCCATGGATGAAAGGGATCTGTGGATAAACACTATGCATACCTTAGATTGAAAATCCGTCAAAGTTAACGGTGAAATAGGCTTGAATCTTTGTGTTCCCAATTGAACCCTAGGTTTGTTCTTGATGATTTTGTAGAGGATTTCAACAAAAGGAGTATATTTTGGTGTTTAGGAAATTTAACCACATGTTTTGGGGTTTATATATGGCTAAAATTTTCTTAGTGTTGGACCTTATATTAAGCTTCAAAGAGCTAAATGAGCTGACTATGAAAGCAATGTTTTTGCGGGGTCTTATAATATCTCCCCCTTGGTAATATTCATCCTCGATTGAGACTGACTAAGAGGGGAAATAATAGACTGTACAAGAACTAAACATGAATGATTGAAGTATGATCTCACGACTGACATGAATGATAAACTGAATATATCATACTGAATATGCATATCTGAAGCATGATTATATACTGGACTGATACATATATGCATGACTGAATATGCAATGGTACTTGATACTAAGTTTACACTGGGAACATGATCATGAAATTGATTACTAAGTTTGTACTGAATACTGAGCTTAAAACTGAATAAGCTTAAGGAGAACTGTTACCTTGAGCTTAATCTAGATTAGCGGAGAAGAGGTGAGGATACTTGGTATGCATTTTTGCTTCTGTTTCCCAAGTAGCTCCCTTAACGGACTGATTTCACCAGAGCACTTTGACTAGAGGGACTTCTTTGTTCCTTAGTCTACGAGTCTGATAGTTTAGAATTTTGATCGGAATTTCCTCATAAGAGAGACTGTTCTGAACATCAATACTCTGAATAGGGACTACAATTGATAGGTCACCTATGAACTTCTTGAGCAAAGAGACATGAAAGACTGGATGAACTGAAGATAGATCTGAAGAAAACTCAAGCTCATAAGCTAACTTGCCGAAACTACTGAGAATCTTGAAGGGACTGACATATCGAGGACTAAGCTTTCCCTTCTTGCCGAATCTCTTCACTCCCTTCATGGGAGAGATCTTAAGATAGATATAATCACTAATCTTGAACTCGATGTCCTTTCTGCATACATCTGAATAGGAATTTTATCGGCTCTGAGCAGCCCAAAGTCTTTCTCTGATCAACTGGACTTTTTCTAAGGCATCAAATACTAAGTCAGGCCCTATGACTGAGGCCTCACTAGCTTTAAACCACCTCAATGGAGATCTACACCTCCTACCATAGAGAAATTTAAGTGGAGCCATCTGAATACTGGAATGATCGCTATTGTTGTATGAAAACTCAATCAAAGGCAAGTGGT
>NW_025874097.1:0-3726 GCF_002878395.1 Capsicum annuum | reverse complement strand
GAAGTTAAAATTACCTGTCTTCTCTCCCTTATTTTGCTTATCCTTCGGCTTAATATTCTGCTCTTCTATCTGTTGAGCATGAGTTATAAGCCTGGCTAATGTCATGTCACTGTTCAGCTTCGTATATCTGCACTTATTTACCACGCTATCATTTACCCCTGAAGCAAATTTACTCATCTTGTCTCTGCTGTCTGCAACCACATGAAGGGCATATCTGTCTAATTGAGAAAACTTAAGAGAATACTCTTTCACCGTCATATTGCCCTGGCTGGGGTTGATGAATTCTAGCACCCTAGCCTCTCTAAGCTCTTGGGGAAATAATCTGTCTAAGAATGCAGTGACAAACTCCTCCTACTCTATAGGACCTGCATCATCTGACCTTTTTGACTTCCACTATTTGAACTAAGTATGAGCCACATCCTACAATTGATATACAGCTAGCTCAGCACTCTAGACAGTAGTCACCCCATGATGTCTTTCAGCTTCTGTACCTAATCAATGAATTCCTCAGGGTCCTTATCTACCTTAGACCCGAGGAAGGACGGAGGATTCATTCGGGTGAAGTCCCGAATCCTAGTGCAGCTGAATTGATCACTGGGTTGGCCGAAATGACTGCTGGCCATTCATTTTGAGCGACAACTGATTGAGGAAGAGTAGTGAAAGTGGCCCTAAACTCCACATGAGAAACATGATCGCCCAAAGGATCTTCGGGCTGAGGGGCTAACTGATTTCCATTTCTTCTTTTAGGAGGCATGTTTTGTAGAAGAAAGGGAGAAATGGATTAGACTGAGAGATTGACTTGAGATTATGCTTACTGGCACGACATGAATACTAAAAGAGGGGAAACTGTTCCTAAGACATCTTATAGCCTCCCGTACATAAATATGGCGCGCAACACACCCATGTACAAGACTCTACTAGATGTGGCTTTCAGACTTCCTAGGACTCTATTGAACCTTAGGCTCTGATACCAAGTTTGTAACTCCCCGGATCTGGTACTCAGAATGCTACACTATGCTCATGACCCCAAAGGACCACAAGCTAACCCATGACTAATATCTGTACTTGTATACTGCATAATATACTGTATGATTATGGAAACATAAACTAAAAGAATATAAGGTTCAAGACTGTAACATAACTGCTAAAGATATAACATCTGAATGGGTATAAAATACCCAAAACAACACTGAACATAATGAAGTCTGAAACATGATAGTCTAGAAAGCCTCTAACTGACTGAACTATCTGTGTAAGGAGTTGATAGGACATGTCCCCAACTAACTCCAACTAATAAACTGATTAATGAGATAATAGGGAAATAATCATATCCACGAAAGATGAGGACTCATTTCTAACTCTGTCTGTGAATATCTGGAATCTACTATTGCTCAGGAGCTCATGTCTCTGAACCTATAGTATAAGACACCATAGCGCAAATGCGTCAGTAATTTGAATGTACTAGTATGCATGTGAGGTAGGCTGAATGTATGGGATTCATATGCATAAACAACAAAAATAACTGACTAACTATCATGAGCATGAGAATACATGTATGAGACATAACCACTGACACTAATACTATGATAACATGATTACTGAATCTGAATATAGCTGATAACATGAGTGACTCTATCTGACAGTCCTAGATCTAATAGAACTATCTGAGTTCCGTACTGTATCTAAGTTGACTGTATTTGAAGTCCTAAAATCTAAATAACTATCTGAGTTCTATCACTGAGACTGATTGACTATATCTGACAGTCCTGATTCTGTAACATAAAACTGTGGGAAGTAGTTATCTAATTCACATGGCCCTAATATGCCATTATGGCTGAGTTGGGGTCCAATATGTAACCCCAATTAGAAAGGGAGTAAATACCACACCACTAGTAAGGAAAAGCTATGGGTGACCCTCATCTGATAGTGTTCCCAAAAGAGAATGGTGGGGTCCTTATCTGACAGTGCTTATCCACCTCATTAACCCTTATTGGACAGTGTTGATGTCTCAATCTATGTTGGCTACATAGTTCTGGAACGCAAGGATGACTTCTAAGAATCACACCCTTATCTGATAGTGTGTGTTCCCATCCTATGATTCACTCGATGCTAATTCCTACTCCCATCTGAATAGACTCTGAACATGATTTACTGAACTGAACATGGGCTGAGTTACTGAATTCTGTTGACTGATAGAATACTACTGATATTTAACAACTGACTGAGTTTATGAGATCATGGAGATTTCCTGAGTCATAAGACTATCTGAAGTCTACAGATTCATAACTTAACTGAGATATCGTGAAAATATGACATGGTTCTAGGCACACAGCTAATGTTTCGGGTACGAGTACCCCCAGGACTCGATGGAAGGAAACTGACCAAGCATAAGTTACTTGGACATATAACTAACATCATAATCCATAATACATTTATAGAAGCATTTCATCAAAACATGTGATAGTCATAACTTGTACATACATGGGGATTTCATGGTCTCATGCTAGTTAGGCACTTTCTTTCATCTAAGCATTTAATCAAACATATTGTAGGCATGGTACATGTAAACATCATTGTACAATAATTAAACATCATGATTCAATTATAATTTCATCATTCAAGGGTTTAATCATAGGTTTGCATGAATCTATATCCATAATAATGTAACCCACATAGAATTTATCACCCAACAAGGAGTAGAATTCAATTTCTCATTATCCACATGATCTAGAGCATTCCAATCATGAAATTCATAAGAAAATCCATAAAATTGAATTTAGAAAAGGGATTCTTGGGCTTCATGGATGGAAAGAGTTCATGAATGAACTCTATGCATACCTTAGTTCGCGACTTCATGAAGATTGATGGAGGAAATTCTTGATTCTGAATCTTCTATGAAAAGCCCTAGGTTATTCTTGAGAGGTTTTTTAGAGAAGAGAGTGTATTTTGGATGAAAAGTGGCTGAATCACTTGTTATAGGGCTTAAATAGGGGTGAGAAATTGACCCTTTTAACCCTGGATGCGTCTTGTAATTTCAGTAAAAATTTTCCGAATTGAACCCCTGGTGCGATGTGGCGCTATCGCACTGTGTCACTGGAATTTTACAATTGAAAAACTAAGGGATGGCGTGACACGGAGCCATCGCGTTGCCTATTCTTTTGTGATCTGGAACTTTAGCGCGACGCGGAGAAAATCGCGCTAAGACACTGGAAAAGGATAATTCTGAATTTGGGCCCTGGCGTGATGTGCCATAATAGCGGACCCCTACTAGAATTTTCCAAGTGCCATTTCCTTTTATGGCGCGGCGTGCCACTGACTAATATGACGCTGTTTTATAATGAGAACTTAAAATAGTCGTAACTTCTAACCCGGTTATCAAATTTGGGCGAATCTTTTATCGATGGAAAGCTTATTGAATTTTCTACATGACAAAAAGTGAAAATCATGAAAATTCCTCATGGAATAATCATCATTTAATTTAGAAGCTAATACTAGACATTCTTGGGATGAAATTAGCTAGAAAAAAGTACGGGGCATTACAAGTATTTTTGTTTTTCTTTATGTTGTAGGGAATGGGGAATAAGGTAGAATTAAGGATTGGAGAATTTGCATGTTTTAGGAAAAAATTGAAAAGTAAATTTTTTTACCAAAAAAATATGGTTGCTGCTTTACTGATGCTTAAAAGTTAAAACCAAAAAAAGGGGCTGCTGCTTTTGAAAAAAAAAG
>NW_025874096.1:0-1351 GCF_002878395.1 Capsicum annuum | reverse complement strand
AATAGTGTAAAAGTAAGACCATAAGAAACAGATGTTTTTTTTTTTGATGGGTAAAACTTTTTATTCAGAAGGTACTAAGATGGTACAAGGCCAAGTACAAGACAAAGCTACAACATCTCCACATACATACTACATATTACCCCCTAAAAAATTCAGAAAATCCAAAGATTGGTCCATCTTATCTACAATATTGCAATAAAACCAAAAAAACAGGTTTTTGATACATCTATTTTTTACGCTAGCAATCTGTGGTCTTTTCCCCTCTAAGCATCTCTTGTTCCTTTCCAGCCAAACAGTTGAAAATATACAAATGGGAATAGTCTTCCATATATGTTTCATACTTCTCTTTACCCTTTGAGCTTGCCAAACTTCCAACAGACTGCTGATCTTCTGTGGTATAACGAGGGGCACACCTATCATGATTAGAAACAATTCCCAGCATTGTCTTGAGAATCTACAATGAAGAAACAAATGCTCAACCGTTTCCAGCTCCCTGTTACAAAGAAAACATCTGTTGCACATGGAATATCATCTCCTTTGCAGATTATTTTTGGTTAAACAAGCACCCCTGGCTGTTAACCAACCAAAGCAGGTTGCTTTTAAGGGTGCCTTAGTTCTCCAGATCATTTTCCACTGTTAGTTTGGAATCCCTTGATTATTCTGTTTTAACAACATTTTATAACAACTTTTGACTGAAAATAATTTATCCCTGTTATTGACCCAAACTAATGTGTCTGATTTGTCCCTATCTATTAAGCATGTGTTCAATTGTTGCATTAGTTGGCAGAAACTCTCCACTTCCCAATCATTCAAGTTTCTCCTGAAAGTAATATGCCAGCCTGAAACTGGATAGAAATTTATAACGGGACCCTCTTTGTTCAAAGCACATCTAAACAAATATGAAAATCTGCTTTTAAAACTTTCGTCTCCACACCAAGTATCAGTCCAGAATTTAATTTTGGCACCATTGCCAACCTCCAGCCTTGCATATTGTAAGAACTCATCCCATTCTTCACTTATTTTTCTCCGGATTCCTGCACAAACTTTCAATTGTGAAGGATTTTGTTTCCATCCCTCTTTTTCACCATTTATTGCATCTAACATTTTTTGCCAACACTTCTTCGACTATAACTCCATAGCCATATGAAAAGTAGTCTTCTATTGTGCATTTTCAGATTCCTCATACCGAAACCCCCAGATTTCTTATCTCCAATGACCACCTGCCACTTCGCCAAATGAATTCTCCTCTTATGTGCATTTCCATTCCATGAGAATTTTCTACTAATGGAGTCCAACTTCTTTTCAACTTCTACTGACATTTTAAATAGAGACATCATATATATAGGCATTC
>NW_025874095.1:0-2391 GCF_002878395.1 Capsicum annuum | reverse complement strand
GATTGAATATTTTTTAAATCATATTTTTTGTACCAATCTATGCCATAAAAGTAGAACGTGACATAAAAGTAGAAAGTGACATAAATAGGCTTTGTGCATTTATTTAGTGCACAATATTTTTTTTAACAGATAAATGACGAAAATGTTAGACAGGTGTGAATAGTGAATAGTGCCCTTTTTTTGTGCATTATTCATTTTTTTCAGACAGTGCATACAAAAAATTGCACTATTAATTATTTTTCTGTGAATATTGAAAAGTGCACTTTTTTTTGTGCACTATTTGAAAAAAAAATTAGATAGTACACAAAAAAAAGTGCACCATTAATTATCTTTATGTGAATAGTGGAAAGTGTACTTTTTTGTGCACTATCCTTTTTTTATTCATATAATGCACAAAATAGTGCACTATTATTAAATAAATTTATTTGTGTAAAATATAAGTTTGTTTAAAAAATTTATAGGTTTCTATAAAAATTTATAATTATACCAAATAATTAGGTAGGTTTTTCTTTTTGTAAAATAAATTGAAAATAAATAAATAAATTTATTTGTGTAAAATATATTTTACCATCAAGTTTAAAAAAACTAAACATTAGAAATTTTGTTTTGAACTTAAGTTGATTAAAAGACTACAAACCAATATGTAGTTTACACCAAAATTTCAAGTTCGAATTCTATTATGTTGCTGACCAAAAGTTCAAGTTTGAATTCTATTTTGTTGCTCCTATTAGATATCTTTTGATAGTAATTAATAAGTGACAAAATATTCAAAACTAATAAATATAATAAAAAAATAATATGCATGTGTATTCATTTTATTGCACCATAAAAATGAGGACAAAACTAACAAATATAAAGAAAAAGCAATATGCATGTATAACCATTTTATTGTACCATAAAATCATCGAAATACCCTTGGTAGTCATTTAATAAGGAACAAAAAGATATTTATACAAAAATAGTACCATATATAACTCAATTACAAAGGTCTAAATAAAAATATTATTAAAATAATACATGAGGACAAAACTAATAAATATAAGAAAAAAATAATAGGCATGTGTAACCATTTAATAGTAATAGGAGCAGGAGCAGTAGTAAAAAAATGAATAATAATATAATAATAATAATAATAAGTAGCAGTAGTAGTAGTAATAGTAAAAAAAGGAATAATAATAATAACAACAGTAATTAAGTACCCACAAAAAGACTAATAATAATATAATACAATAATAATAATAATAATAATAATAATAATAATAATAATAGTAATACTAAAAAAAGAGAATAATGTAAGAGTAAAATGAAGGTTGGTGTACTAAAAGACAAATTAGTAGTACACCAAACTTCATTTATATATAAGACTAGTGTGCCCGTGCCCGTGCTATGCACGGACGAAGATATGATTGAAGATAAAACAATTATGCTTCATAGTATATAGTACAAGGAGTTATGCTTCATAGTATGTGGAACAAAGATTACATTGTTATGTTGTTAGCTTGTGAAAGTATTACATGTAATCATTTCTTGGTACAAATAGTGTCAGAGTTGTGGTACATTGTTGGCAATAGTGGTGAAGAACTAAGACTGGCTTTTGTGAATTGAACTTCTTAAACGTCTTCTTCTTTGGGTGGTGTGTTGCAACATCACTTTCAACATACGCCTATTATAGTTATTCCCCATGTTAGGAACATATAATGTCCCTTTCCAGCTAACAGCAACCAAACAGCAGCACCCATTTGAGTTGTGGAAAAAGTTCTGTAAAAATATTGTGTGTTTAGAGTAGTATAGCAAGAAGTCTTCTTAAAAATCAAAAGTCTTCTTGAAACATGCTTGTAAACAAACCTGTGTGTAATTTTTGTCAAGAGAATTGGCAAGATGTCAACAAGTGAAACATATCTTTGCCAATGAGGCCTAATATAAATAATAGGGGCAAGAACATAACAATCAAAAATTGCCAAATGTAGTCGTTGGACAATTTTTCACATAATATTTAGGTACTCGGGCTTAATACAACAACATTTACATTAGTTTGCATAGAAAAGGCACAGGAGATAAAAGCACACAAAACTACAGCACTACTTTCTAGATGCAGACTATAAATAAGTCTCAAGCATAAGCATGGAGATGGTAAGCTTGGGAAGAGGTTCCTCAAACTTATGCAAGATATTCCAATCTTTAGAACCTTATTTCCTAAAATTCTAAGCTTTTCCCAATACAAACCAAAATTTATGTTTCTTTTCCGACTCTTCCAAATCTTTCTAACAAGCAAAAATGTTCAAGGGCTATAGTTTTTACAGGGAAGAGAAATAATAAACACCAAAAGATCATACTTACAAATTACTCTCTCTACAAGATAGAGGTAAGATCTGCATGAGTTCTACCCTCCCT
>NW_025874094.1:0-1518 GCF_002878395.1 Capsicum annuum | reverse complement strand
CAGTTACTCAGTTATTAAAACTCAGTACTTAGCTTCAGAAAATCTCAGTTACAGTATACATATATGTATAGTATTACATACTTAGTATTTATTGTAGTTTTGGTTATCCATGTACTCTCTTATTCAGTTACTCCATATCATTTAGTCAGTTATTATTTATGCATATGAACCCTTGCATTCATCCTTACCTCATCTAGCATACCAGTATATTCCACATACTGACCGTATACTCTTTCTTTGCGCTATGATATTTCATATCATAGGTTCAGACCCAGGTTCCCGACTGTGCTTAGACAAATCTTGTTAGTAGTCACAGATTTAGTAGTGAGTCATTATCTATCAACGATATGCTTTTATTTTAGTATTTTAGTTTATCAGTAGTTCAGTAGTTGGGTTAGTTGGGGGCTTGTACTATCAACTTCCTTTTCAGATAATTCAAATTAGAGGCTTTTAGACTAGATTTTTAGGTAGTATTTAGTTTTACAGATTGTTATTTCAGATGTTATATTTTATCTGTAATTTAGATTTTGAACTTTATGGTACGTCTGCATAATTCTATATTTATTTTTGTATTATTATTATTATCCAGTACTCACAACAGATATCAGTCATGAGTTAGCTTGTGGTCCTTCGGAATTGTAAGCACTATTTGATGACTAAGGGGTAGTTTTGGGTCATTGAAAACTTGAAATCAGATCATAAGTTTCATCTGAGTCCTAGGGAGTCTGAAAGCCGCATCTAGTAGATTTTTGTGCATGGGTGTGTAGCGCGCCATACTTATGGACAGGAGGCTATGAGATGTTTTAGGAAAAGTTTCCCTTCTTTCAGTATTTATGTCACGCAAGTGAGAATGAGCTCAAGTTATCAATCTAATCCTTTTATTCCTTTCAGTTACAGAACATGCCTCCCTAAAAGGCTAACAAAAAGTGAATCAAAAATCAGTTAGCAGCTCAGCCCATTCAGGCAGATCCCCTAGATGAGCATGTCTCCCATGTAGAATTTAGAGGAGCTGCCTTCACTACTGTAGCCAATTTAGTAGTTTCTCAGAACAATCTGCAGGCTATTGTCATATCTAGGCTTGGGGTTCATACTTAACAGAGAAAGGGAGAGAATCATAGGAAAAAAGATAAAAAAATAAGGGAGTCAGAAAAAGTAGATTTAGACCAAGGCCAGAGGGTGGTAACCAATTCTAGTTCCATCAGAAATTCTTAGCCCCAAATCCTTTTGTAGCTAGTGCTCCAGTGCCAAAGTATAGAAATGATAGTCGAGATGGAGCACTAGGCTATAAGTCACAGGATAGTGGGAAGGGTGTTAATACTAATCTACTTTGCGGAGAATGTGGTGAGAACAATAAGAGAGTGTGTAGAGCTGACAGTGATTATTGTTTTGGGTGTCGCAAGCTAGGCCATAGAGTTAGGGATTGTCCTTAGTCAGGTTTATAGGGTTAGTACCATTGTCCTCCAGCTTAGTCAGGTCGCCCAAATCATCAGGGTGCCACTTTCAGTGCAACTTTTTGGT
>NW_025874093.1:0-3065 GCF_002878395.1 Capsicum annuum | reverse complement strand
AACTCTCAATGCAGAGTTAGAAGTCAAAGAAAAAACAATTGAGAAGCAGAAGCAGAAACTTGAGGAACGAGATGGCGCTATAAGTTTTTATAGAGGTGTTTATGAGGCAATGGAAAGAGAAGCTAGCGGCTTAAAGCAAAAGCTTGAGGACGTAAGTCAGTGGAAACAGAAGGCGGGTTTGCTTTCTACTGTGAAGCACATATCAGAGACAGTGCAAATCAAAGAATTGCAAAGTGAAGTCTCAGAACAAATTGGAGATTAAGGGTAACGAAATTTCTGAAGAATAAATTAGTGGATCTTCTTATGTGAACGCATGTTAATGTGTGTGCATGTTCTATTGTTACTTCTGAAGGAGTTTTTCTTAAGAAAACATTTCAATTGAACTAAATTATTGAGCAGAAATGTAATTGCAATTGTTATTTCTTTGAGCGAGCATTTTATTGAACTAGATCATTGAAAAGAAATGTAACTGCATTTTTATTGAAGCTATAAACTTAAAAAAAATAAGGGAGTTATTGTTCACATCTTATAATTTATTTATTTTTTTGACATTTTTGAATGAGTAAATTTGGATCTTTGTCAATCATCTTCCAAAAATATTGTGAATTTTTTTTCGAATACAAGTTTGCTAATGATTTTTCCCTTCTTCCTCATTTTAAGGAATGTTTTTAAAAATCTTTTTATAATAAAAATATCTTTATCTATACATAATCTATGTTGCTCCAATAATTATTATAAATATTTTCTCACGTGTTTAAAATATGCAAATCTTGTTTCCATATATACATAAATACATACATACATACATACATACATATATATATATATATATATATATTTCACGATTGCAAAAACACAACCTCGTGCACTAAGTTTTCGCCAAGCAGTGGGCATGATTATGAATTGGATCACAAAGGAATATTATACACAATTTTACTAAATCAATCATATTGTATTAAAAAAATTCTCATTAAGTCTTATATCTGTGTTGATATAGTTAAACACAAAAATAATCCTTTCTATTGGGTTAAGGTCTATATATGTAACGCCTTAAAAGTTCCTTCTGAGTAGTCCCAAGCTATCACATGATATCTTATCGGCACTGAATTCATGGGAATTTAGACTAAAATATACACAAAAATTAAAGGAATAATGTTTAAAATCTCAATCTTAATCTTGCAACTTAGAAATCTCAATAAATCTCTTGAAACTGAAATAAACATAGTTTGACAAGCCTCTACTCTGATAACTGAGAAGTCGTTGGGACAGACAAATCGAAATGAATAACTATAATTAATATTAATAAATATCTGAAACTCTAATAAGCTTGATCCCTGTACTATGAGAACTCACCAAATGTAGGAATGTAGTAATTGGTGCCCGCGGTCAATCGTACTACTGGGGACGAACACCAAAACCTACATTATAAGACAATGTAGTACATAGACATATATGTGAGTCATTATTTTTGAAATGTACTAAGTTGTAAGACCCCGCAAAATCCTAAGCTCAACTCAGTCTTTTAAGCTTGCTAAGGGGTCCTGGATTTAGAAAATTCTAGCTAAGTATTCAGACTTAGTATTATTTTGGCCTTCGTAAGTTGAAAAGTCTATTTCGCGGCCTCTATGTTCATAAAATTAATTTTTACGTTGATTCATGATCAGAAATATCAGTAGGTGTTTTCGGATGAGTTTCGTATTTTTTGAACCTTGTTTGAACCACGTTTGGGAATCCAAAATAGTGAATCGATGCGATCTCGGTGCCGCGCGGCGGCCATCGCGTTGATTATAAGATAATGTAGCACATAGACATATATGTGGATCAGTACTTTGACGATGTACTGAGTATATGGGGATGTATGCAATTGTTAAACAATATCATCAGTCTTTATAGAAATCATGCATGCTAAATGTAAATGACTCACATAGCTTGAGTAATTTGAAAACTAAATCTCATAAATCGGGAATAGAAAAGCACATAGTATATACTTGTATTATCTCTTTAAATCGGACTGTCTAAGTGTAAAAAGGGCTCACTCTTTAAATCTAAATTCTGAAGCTGAACTCCGTAACTCAAATCTTTTGGTAAAACAAAATCTAAAATATAGTTATGAGCCTTTACACTTAGTTTCTAAAAAATTTTCTCGTCTAAAATCTATAGTCTGTAAGATTTAAAACTTTAAGGAAGATTACTTAATCTTAAGGAGATACTTCTAAAAGCTTTTCTTTACTAACAGGAAAATCACTTATCTCAAAGCTTTAGGAAAAATACTTTAGGAAACTAATCTGCAAACTTTACTATTAGGAAAATAACTTCTCTTAAGGAAAATATCTTATCTCAAGGGAGGTTCTCTTAACCGACATAAACCATGCGAACTACATGGAGTCCAACGTTTTGTCCCCCTAAGGAAGAATTTTCACGTTGGGGAAGAGCGTCATACTCTTGCCAGGGAGTATAACCTCAACTTAGTGATCATAATCTCGGCCCCAGGCCCATTAATCTCGATCCTACGATTACACGTAGTTCTAGGGTATGAGACCTCGGAATCATATCCAACTCGGTGCTAAATACTACTCTCTTATTATTTACTAGCTCCTCTTATTGGAAATCCACTTTTAAAATAAAATCTCATGATTTATAATGAAACCAAACTCATATATGTAATATGTAATGAACTCTGAAAAGTGGATTCCAAATCTCAATTGGGGATCCGAAGATCAAATAATGCTTATACAACTCGCAGATAAACAAATCTCAAGGTGCTTAAAAGCACAAGTTCTTGAAATATCAATACCCAAAATGGGGTCTAATGACCCATGTATCAAACTCATGTAAATTCATAGTAACTCGTCATGCTCAATAAGTTTTATTAAAAACATTTCATCAATATCAACATAAAAATTCAAGAGTCATAATATCATGCTCAAACTCAATTGAAATTCTGAAAGCAATATATCATAACATATTCATGGCATTCAAAATCAAGAAAATAGCATTCTTTAACTCAAGCAACCATGGAATTCATAATTTAATCATATCATGCTCAAAATCATCAATAAGAAACT
>NW_025874092.1:0-1385 GCF_002878395.1 Capsicum annuum | reverse complement strand
GTATTATTATACCGTATTCAATTTTATTATAGTATCAAACCTTATGGCTTGTTTTTGCCTAATTTCTATATACTACAATATTGTTATTTAGTTATTGTAGTAGGTACCAGTCATGGGTTAGCGTGTGGTCCTTCGGGATTATGAGCACCGTGTAGCATTCGGAGTACAGACTCGAGGCATTAAAAACATGGTATTAGAGCATAAGTTTCAACAGAGTCCTAGGAAATCTGAAAGTCACATCTAGTAGAATCTTGTGCATGGGTGTGTAGCACGCCACACTTATGGACAGGAGGTTGCGAGGTGTTTTAGGAAAGTTTCCTTTCTTTCAGTATTTATGTCGTATGAGTGAGCATGAGCTCTAGTTAAACTCCCTGTCTAATCTAAATCTCTCTTCCATTTACAGAATATGTTTCTAAAGAGGACTAATGGAAAAGGAACAAGAGACAAGCCAGAACCCCAGCCCGTCTAGCCAGATCCTTTAGACGAACATGTCTCCCACACTCAATTCAGAACAGCTTTCACCACCCTAGCTCATTCTGTGGCAGCCTAGAATGAACCTCCAGTCGTTGTTCTAGCTAACCCAGTGGCCCATACTACTATTGCTAAGATTCAATATTTCACTTTAATGAACCCTCCATCTTTTACTGGCTCTAAGTCAGATAATGACCCTCAGGAATTTCTTGATCAGGTGCATAAAGTTATAGATATGATAGGGGTGATGGCTATTGAGAGCGCTGAGTTGGCCATATATCAATTATAGGATGTGGCACACTCACGGTTTAAACAGTAGAAAGCAGAAAGGGCCACAGATGCTGGGCCCATAGAATGGGACGAGGTTATTGTTGCTTTTATGGATAGGTTCTTCTCGCTACAGTTGAGAGAAGCAAAGGTTTTGGATTTTATAAATCTAAATAAGGGAAAAATTACAGTACAATATTATTCTCTTAAATTTACTTAATTAGCCAGATACGCCCCTCATATGGTTGCAGATAGCTGGTCTAAAATGAGTAAGTTTGTGTCTGGCATGTCTAATAGTATGGTCAAGGAGTGTAGGACTGTAATATTTATTAAGAAGATGGACATATCCAGGATTATAGTCCATGCTCAACAGATAGAAGAGGCTAAGAATAGGGAGAAGGAGAGGGAGAACAAAAGAGCGAGAATAGGTTGTTTTAACTTTTCTCAGCCTAAGTCAGAGGGTGAGAATCATTCTCAATTCCACCTAAAATCCTCAGTTCCATCTCCATTTTCAGCTAGTGCTCTTGTTCCAAAATTCAAAGACGGTAACAGAAATAGGGCGTTAGGCCCTCAACCCTAGGGTAGTGTTAGTAGTGCCTAAACCAATTCCCCTTGTCAAAAGTATGGCAGAAACCACCAGGGTATCT
>NW_025874091.1:0-2171 GCF_002878395.1 Capsicum annuum | reverse complement strand
ATATATATATTGATATTTGGGATTGAAAGTCAAGAATGAGTCTTTTGATGTCTTCATAAAGTTTTGACATTTGACATGATTTGATGAGCAATACACTTGATGTTGAGAAAGATTATTTTGATTTTGAGTCGTGTTAGGAATCCACAGTTGTATATGATTTATAGATAAGATATGTTTACGTTTTGGTCTCTATGATTGACCCATGAGTTGATATTGATTAATGTGGATTTCCTAATGCGTTCTAAGCTAAGTCTAGGAGGAGTATTTAGAACCGAGCGGGAAATATGGTATTTCTCTGAAACTATGTGCCACCGTAGGATTGATATTGATAATTGTGGGCCAGAGGCCGAGTATGGGATTGTGATAATGAAATTGAGTTTGTACTCCTTGGTAAGAGTACGATCTCCCGCCAATGTGGGGTTCTCTCCTTAGGAAGGAAAAACGTTGGACTCCATGCAGCTCACATGATTTAGTTTATGTCAGTTATAAGAAACTCCCAAGTCCATAATGATCTAAGTTCCTTAAGTTACTGAGTCAGTCTAAGTCATAAGTCAAAGAGTTTGAGTTGAGCCCAATGATTTATGAGACTTATGAAGCATGTGTTATTATTGATGATTTATGGAAATTATGTTTTAGGGAATTCAAGCAAAGAGAGTCATTATTGTCAGCATGCATGATTTTATTTTTTATTTATGATATTATTTAAAAACATTGCATACACCCCCACATACTCAGTATATTCCCAAGTACTGATTCCCATACTCTTCTGTGTTTTATATTTCCTTGTGATGTAGATTCAGGTGCTCAGTCTCAGCAGCGGCAATGATCTTTGAGTACCTTCATCTACATTTCTACAGTTGGTGAGTCCTCATGGTTCAAGGACCTATGTCCATGATTTTGTCTTATTAATAGATGGATATTGCCTTTCAGTTCAGTACGAGTTAGTTGGGAGATCTGTCCCAATGGCTCCTCGGTCTTATGTAGTGGAGGCTTTATCAGACTAGAGTACCAGTATATACAAAATTTTAGTATTTTGTTTGTACAGAACAGTATTTCTTTGTATTCCAGATGTTCATGACATGATTATTCTTCATTATTACAGCGTCATTATTGTCATAGTGAGTTATAGAAGTGAAGACAAACTTATAAGGTTAGCTTGAGGCTTAGCTTGAGGCCGCGTATGGCCTTAAGAACCGTGTGATGTCCCGGGATGGGATCTTGGGACGTTACAATTACAATCTTTGGTATCAGAGCCTAAGGTTCAAAGAGTCCTAGGGAGTCTGACAAGCCGCGTCACGTAGAGTCTTAATCATCGGTGTGTAGCGCGCCACATCTAGGACCAAGAGGCTATGGGGAATTTTAGGAAAAATTGTTTCTTTCTTTCAAAAGTCTATCGTGCCTATGACTATTTCTCTCTGCTATTAATTCGTGCTCTTTTACGATAGAAAATGCCTCCTTGTAGAGCTTGCAGAAACAACTAACTACCTTAACCCGTTGATCCTTTAGGTGAGACGGTGTCCCACGCTGAGTTTCAGGCAGCTTTCCAGGCGCTAGCCCAGGCGGTTACCGCCAATGCTCAGGCTAATGTTCAGGCTGCAGTTCTACCTCCACAAGAAGGTAATTCAGCGGCAGTTCAAGTTTACGATTTTATACCGATAAATCCGCCAGAGTTTTATGGGTCAAGGGTAGGTGAGGATCCATAGATATATCTTGATGAGATGAAGAAGACACTCAAACTATGCATGTAACAGAAGAAGAAAGCGTGGAGTTAGCTTCTTATCGCTTGAAAGATGTTGCTTATGATTGGGTGGAGATGTGGAGAAAGAGTAGAGGGGAGAATGCCGCTCCCATGACTTGGCAGTTGTTCCAGGATGCGTTCTTAGATAGATTCTTTCCCCCTGATCTGAAGAAAATGAAGCTAGAAGAATTTATGAACTTGAGACAAGGCTCCATAACAGTTAAGGAGTATTGTCATAAGTTCAATCAATTATCTAAGTATGCTCCTAGTATGATGACTGATTCTAGAACTAGTATGAGTAAGTTTTTGGCTGGTGTATCTGGTTATGTTGTGAAAGAGTGTAGGTCCCCTATGCTTAATAGGGATATGGACCTTTCTAGATTAATGATACATGCTCAGCAGATTAAGGCGGACAAGGTAAAAGAGAAAAAGA
>NW_025874090.1:0-3218 GCF_002878395.1 Capsicum annuum | reverse complement strand
GACTTTCGAGATCTCAACAATGCATGCCCTAAGGATGATTTTCCAATCCCCATACCAAATTTAATGATTGATGCCACCACTGGTTATGAGGAAATGTCCTTCATAGATGGTTTATCCGCTACAATCAAATCTGTATGGCGCCAAATAATGAAAAACTCACTGCATTTCGTACGCCCAAAGGTATTTATTGCTACAAGGTGATGCCTTTTGGTTTGAAGAATGCTGGTGCCACTTATCAAAGGGCTATGCAGAATATCTTTGATGGCCTGCTCTATAAAAATATTGAATACTATGTAGATGATCTAGTGGTGAAGTCAAGAAAGAGAGACGGCCACTTAAAAGACCGAAGAATAGTATTCGAGTTACTTCAAAGATATCAATTTAGGATGAATCCATTGATGTGCCTTTGGCGTTACTTCAGAAAAGTTTCTTGGCTTCATTGTGAGACAATGAGGAATTGAAATTGATCAAGCCAAGGTCGATGCAATTTTAAAGATTCCCGAACCTCGAAATATTCATGAGCTAAAAATCCTTCAAGGAAGGCTTGCATACTTAAAGAGGTTCGTATTGAACCTGGCCAAAAAATGTCAACCATTTAGTCATCTAATGTAGAAGGACATTTCCTTCGAATGGGACCAAGCTTGTAGTAATGCCTTTGAGAGTATTAAATCATACTTAATGAAGCCACCAGTTCTTGCGGCACCCATACCTGAGAAGCCATTGATACTTAATATCGCGGCACAAGAGAGGTCAGTTGGAGCACTACTGGTTCAAGAAAATAGTGAAGGCAAAGAAAACTCACTTTACTATCTGAGCAGAATGATGACACCAAATGAGCTGAAGTATTCTCCAATTAAAAAGTTATGTTTGGCATTGGCTTTCTCTATCCAAAAAATGAAACACTACTTTCAAGCTCATGTTGTCCGTCTCGTGTTTAGGGCAAATCCCATCAAGTTTGTGATGTCAAAACAGTCCTAAGTGATCGACTTGCAAGGTGGTACCTTCAATTTCAACAGTTTGAGATTGTGTACGTTCCCCAAAAGGATGAAAAAGGACAAACATTGGCTGACTTCTTGGCAAATCACCCAATACCTGATGACTGAGAGCTGAGCGATAAACTTCCTGATGAAGATGCAATGGATGTTGAAGTTAGATCCCCATGGAAGATGTACTTTGATGGTGCCGTACATCGAGATGGAGCTGGTACTGATGTGGTGTTCATCACTCCATAAGAAGAGGTCATCCCATACTCTTTTACCCTAATAAATCATTGCTCTAATAATGTTGCTAAATATCAAGCTTTAATACTTGGACTTGAGATGGCAGTTGATATGAAACAACTGTAGTTACAAGTCATTGGTGATCAAGTAGCTTTTAGAAAGCTATGAAGTCAGAAAGCCTGAGCTATTACCATATCATGATTATGCACAGAAGTTGATGGGGTGGATTGGAGGAGTAACCCATCAACATGTGTCAAGGAGAGAAAATAAGCAAACTGATGCCTTAGCTGCTTTGGCCTCAACCTTAACTCTTCCAAATCAGACGCGATTTACTATCCACCAAGAATGGGTAGTACCGCCGTCAGATGATGATGTCAAAATAAGGTTGAATACCTCGTTGCCGTGTCTAAAACTGTAAAAGAAGATTGGCGACAACCTATGATTGATTACTTATGCTATGGGATACTTCAAGAAGATCCAAGGAGAAAGACTGACATTCGTCGTCGTGCACCTCGCTTCCTTTACTACAAAGACATAATGTATAGATGATCATTTGAAGGAATACTCTTATGGTGTTTAGGAGAGGAAAAAGCAATTCAAGCTTTGCAAGAAGCGCACTCGGGAGTTTGTGGATTACATCAGTCTGGACCGAAGCTCCATTTTCACATTAAAAGGATGGGATATTATTGGCCAACGATGGTGAAAGATTGCTTGGACTATGCTAGAAGATGCAAAGCTTGCTAATTCCATGCAAATTTCATACATCAACCTCCATAGGTGCTACATTAAACTGTAGCGTCTTGGCCATTCAATGCTTGGGAATGGAAGGTATTGGTCCACTACCAAAGTCTTCTGGTGGACACTTATACATCTTGGCCGTGATAGATTACTTCTCAGAATGGGCCAAAGCTGTTGCTCTCAAGGAAGTAAAGAAAGAAAATGTAGCGAACTTCATCCGAGTGTATATCGTCTACCGCTTTGGAATCCCTCAATACATAATAACTGACAATAGAAAGCCATTTGATAACAAGCTGATGAACAAAATCTGTGACCTCTTTGGTTTTAAGCAACACAAATCTTCTATATACCATGATGCCGCCAATGGTCTAGCCGAAGCATTCAATAAGAATTTATGTAACTTGTTGAAGAAAGTCATCTCCAAATCCAAACGAGAATGGCATGAGTAGATGGAAGAAGCTTTGTGGGCGTATAGGACAACTTACAGTACACCGACCAAAGCAACCCCATACTCACTTGCTTTTGGAGTTGAAGCAGTTCTGCCACTTGAGCGTCAAATACATTTTTTGAGACTGGCCATTCTAGAAAGGCTAACTGATGAAGAAAATATTAAGTTACATCTTGTGGAGTTAGAAGCTTTTGACGAGAAGATACTGGAGGCTCAACAAAATCTTGAATGTTATCAAACTCGTCTATCTCGTTCTTTCAACAAGTTCGCTTAAGGTGCTTCTAAGTTGAAGATTAAGTCCTTGCAGTTAGAAGGCCCATTATCACTTCTCATAAGTATGGGGGCAAATTCACCCCAAAGTGGGATGGACCATATGTCGTACAAGAGGCATATTCAAACAGAGCTTATAAGCTTGTCGATGTAGATGGGGTGAGGATTGGCCCCATCAACGCTAAGTTCTTGAAGAAGTACTGTCCTTAAAAGAAGATAACGCTCCTTAAGGCACGAGTATAAAATGCATGTACACTCCTTAAGGCACGAGTATAAACTACATGTACACTCCTTAAGGCATGAGTATAAACTGCATGTACACTTCTTAGCACGAGTATAAACTGTATGTCCACTCCTGGCCCGCAAGAGTATAAACTGTGTATGGCTCAAAAAGAAAATAAAAGTCCGCTAGGTTGAAAACCTCGAAAGAGGCGGCCTAGGCAAAATTTAGGACACAAGAAAAATAAATACTCACCCAGAACTATGTTATGACTTGATCCTCTTTACTGAGGTACGTAGGCGCTTGGAATTTCATTCTGACT
>NW_025874089.1:0-1085 GCF_002878395.1 Capsicum annuum | reverse complement strand
AAATCATTCTTCTTGCCTTAAAATAAGAAATAAATTTACCTCTTGGCACGCTAATTTCACCTTTCCATTCAAGGACTGATTCATTTGGAAAATGAAAATATACATTTTTTATGCAGAAATCAATTATGGCATAACAAGACGCCAACCAGTCCATACCCATTATAACATCAAAATCTACCATTTCTAACTCCACAAGATCAGCCATTGTATCACGACCACAAACAGTTACTATGCAATTTTGGTAAACCCTTCTAGCTATAATAGATTCCCCAACCGGTGTGGATACTTCAAATGGATTAACTAACAGTTTGGGTATTCTTTCGAACTTTCCAGCAACCAATGGAGTAACAAAAGATAATGTAGAATCGGGATCAATTAAGGCATATACATCGAATAAAAATATAAACAACGTACCCGTAACCACATCTGGGGAAGCCTCTAAATTCTGTCGATCCGCTAGAGCATACGTACGATTTTAAACCCCGCTAGAACTCGTGGCTCCTCTATTACCTCTAACACGACCCATTGGTTGTGCACCCCTTCCTGAATAAGGCATCGATGATGATGATGCAATAAATAACCCCGTAGGTCGTGCTATACCCCCTATGCACCTTCGTGGGAATTCTCTGATCATATGCCCCGACATACTGCACCAAAAGCAAACATTGGTCCCCAGCTGACATGCGCCCAAATGATACCTTCCACATTTATTGTATGACTCTCGAGGAGGTCTCGATTGGCTCATTTTTCTTGCCCTTGGTACCCCACTGTCCGCAAACTCTGACTCTCACTTCTGTGCCCAAATTGATTTCCTCTGGACCCATGGAACTGTGGTGGGGCACTAGCTGCAGAATAAGAAGATAATGGCCTAAGTGGTCTAGCAAAAAATTATGGTCTGAACCCTCCTTGGGATGCCATGAACTGCCCTGTAGATCTGGCCCTCTTGGAATGTCCTCTTTCTAATTCCTATGTTCTTCTCCTCTGCCTCTGATCTTCCATTTTCTGTGCAAAATCTTGGATCCTCGCTATGTCCATATCTTTGTTCAAAGCGACAATAGTACAATCTCTAACTAGATATGGATCCA
>NW_025874088.1:0-1108 GCF_002878395.1 Capsicum annuum | reverse complement strand
TTGCGACAGATGACTGAGCTTTGGAAATTTTCAAACAGAAATTGTCAGCTATTGCAAAGTATGACTTAGATATTTTAAGATTTTTTTAAAGAAATTTAGTTATTTTCTGTCCGAGATTAAAAAGATAAAATATTAAGGCGGTAAAAAATATTACTTGGATAACTCAAAAATCTCCTCATTAAGTAGTCTTATCTGGTCTTTTCAAACCATCTCTTCGTGTCCCTCAAAAGTTATTAATGAATATTTAAAACTCATATTTAGAATACTCTCACTTCTTTATTCACAGTTCTCTTTCTCTCCTTTTTTTCTTTTTTTCTCTTTTCTTTTAGATGAGGATCCTTTTAGATCTCAATCGATTAATATATTTTCTCGACTGAAATGGATGTTCTAATCCCTTTGGTTTCTTAACATTGCAGGTATGGTTCACTATTACTCATTCCTTCTCATCTTCTTTTTCGTATGTTATTTAAATTAGATATTTACATATGTTGTTATTAATGATTTACCCATTACCAGTTTCCTATTTATTGAAAAAATCAAAGAAAATGTGACGTTTAAATCTTGAATGAATGAACCGTTGTTTTTATTAAAATATGTGAAAAAAATTCATCTGTTGGGAGAACTTAAAAAGCCTTATTATCAGTATAGTTTTTTTATGTCTTTTGTTTATTACTTTAATGGTGTTGTTGTTGGGGGGGGTGGTCATGCTAGAACATGTGGTGTTTGTAGTGTTGATGGTGTTGGAACATATGGTATTGTTTCTTTATTGTTGATATTGTTGTTGGTAGTGTTACAACAGTTTCCTCAACGATTGCAATTGATGAATTAACTATTGGAACAGACGGAGAACTGTTTGAAGAAATCAAACCAGTAGCAAGGCTGGTTTGATTTATTCCAACAGATGACCCATCTGTTGCAACATGTTATCCATCTGTTGCAACAAATGCCTTATCGATTGAATAGATGGGGAATTTATTGCATCAGATTGGTCATCTGTTGATTCATTCAATTTTGTATTACCCTTTTGTAATGTTTTTTTTGTTCTTCTCTTGTTTATTATCAAACGTATTTCTTTTGTTTGCAAAGAAGTGAAACTGGATCAACTTTT
>NW_025874087.1:0-1506 GCF_002878395.1 Capsicum annuum | reverse complement strand
AATTTTTAATTATTTTCTTATTTTTTTATATTTTTTACAAAAAGCGACGGACAATGCCGTTTTTGTTAAAAGTAAATAAAAATTAACTTTATGAAAACGACACTGTCCATCGATATTTGATATTTTTAATTTACTATTAAATAAATAATTTTTATATTTAAAAAAATTAAATGTATTCAATTATATATAGAATACATTGATATCATATGATCGATTGATCAAGAAAATAATATATTGTTGAAGTTATAATATAATAATATAAGCTAAATTAAACGATAATTTATCATTGTATATATGAAATACGTTGTATTAAGAGGTAATAGACATGTGTATGTGATGTATCTAGTACATATTGTGAAGTTTATAGTCAATCAACTATATATATTGAATACATTGATATCATACGATCGATTGATCAAGGTAATAATATATTGTTGAGGTTATAATATAATAATGTATGCTAAATTAAATGATAATTAATCAGAGTAGAAATAAAATACATTGTATTACGAGGTAATATACTTGTGTATGTGATGTATATAGTACATATTTCGAAGTTGATAGTCAATCATTCATATATATATATATATATATTACTCTTAATAATAAAGGACAATAAGCAGACACGTCTTTGACATGTCTGCTTATGCTGTCTGTTTCAGCTGTTTCAATTGTAATTTTACTATATTATCCCTAATTAATTAGTATAAGTCATTTAAGTATTAAGAAAATAATAATATTTGATAAAAAAAGATAAAATGAAAATAAAATAATAAATTAACTCCAGATGTTTTGTGCTATCTTCTTCAACCTCTTCAATCGTAATTTTACTACATCACTCCTAATTAATTATTATAAGTTATTTTAGCATTAAAAAAATAATAATATTTAATAAAAACTAATAAATTAACTTGATGTCTTATATGTGACTCATTTAAATTTTTTCACAAGTATTTTTATAGCAATTTTGTTATATCACTTCTAGTTAGTTGTTATAAGTCATTTAAGACATGTCTGATTCGTTGTTTCAATCGTGATTTGATTATATCGCCCCTAATTAATTTTTATGGTCATCTAAGCATTAAAAATTTACAAATGCATTGTCTATTATTGTTTTAAGTCATAATACATAAATATGACCCTAAACTTGAGACCAAATTATAACCTTGACCTTAAACTTTGATAGTACACAAGTAGTCCCTTTAACTATATAAAACCTGAACAAAAAAACACTCCAATTTTGCAACTACACGCGTGTACCTCACTTGCTCTGACTTGGATTACCAATCCAGTCATATGGTGCCACCTAATAAAAAACACATTATAAGTATGACCTTAACTTTGTCAGTGCACAAATAGACCCTTTAACTGTACAAAAGCTGAACAAAAAAATCATTCAATTTCAACTCGGACGCGCGCCATTTTGCGTGTGCAACACGCGTTTTGCCACATAGGATTGGGGTGTTTATTGGTTTAGGTTTTGAATAGTTAAAGGTCCTATTTGTG
>NW_025874086.1:0-1079 GCF_002878395.1 Capsicum annuum | reverse complement strand
TACACTTTTTTTATCTTTAAAATTTAGTGTTATATTGTTAAGATTTTTGTACTTAATAAAATAATATACATACAATAATTTATTTTATATATATTTATTTTTAATTAACTCTTAATACACGTGCAACACATTTATTTTAAACTAGTATATATAAAAGCAAAACTAAAAGAAGACAAGATGCCACATGGCAGCACAATAGAAATCCACATGGCAGTTTTTAGGACAAGGTTATAAACATTATAATAAAAAATTTGAATTAAAATATAAGATATTTGTATTTAAAAATATTAATTTATTTATAAAATTATCATTAGCTTGAAATTAGGAACATAAGCTTATCCCTTTCAAATATAATTTAAAATATATTCAACTTTTAAATAAAAATAAAATATTAACCTAAATAATAATAATAATTAATAAAAGTTTACCAAGGAAAAAATAGTAGAAGAAGCAAAAATACGTGGGATATAATAATAATAATAATAATAATAATATAAGATTTTAAAAAATTAGTATTTTTAATAAAAAATGATAAAGGGGAACAAAAAAGGAAAAACATATGAAAAAAATAAAATAAATTGTTGTTAATATTTTAATATCGATAAAATTAATTTGAAATATTCCATTTTATTACATTTATTTTTATTATAAAAAATACCTAATTGGTATCATTAATTTTGAATATATATTTTTTACAAACTCAAAATATATAAACTGTAAGATAATTATGACATTTTAGAGTCTTATCTTTCTAAGATTCTAACAAATTTTAAAATCTTAAATTTGAAATACATTATCCTTGTTTCTAAAACAAAAAAAGAAATTTCATTATCTTAAAAATAGAAACCCATAGTTGAAGAGTTCTAATGGACTTTTACTATTCCAAAGTTATCTCTTTTAAGATATAAATGCTATAAAATATTTTTAAATATAATTTATTTACATATTAATGAAAGATTAAAATATTATCAAAATAATATAATTAGTAATAGTAGTAATACGTGGGATATATAGTAGAAGAAGTACTAAAAATTAGTAGAAGAAGTAGTAGTACGTAGGATATGATGTAGTAGTAGCAG